>NC_030442.2:7862500-7995000 GCF_001660625.3 Ictalurus punctatus | reverse complement strand
AGGGCATCTAAAGTTAATCTACATCCTCTGATGAGGCAAACCCTTCCACCCAGGTGGTTGAGTAATAAACGATAACTTTAGAGAGACCATGTGATATCAGAAAGTGTTAACCAGGTAATGTTTATAAGACATTTTTTAGATAGAAGAAATGGCAAACAGGTATGAAGTTAGGGCTACAGTACCTTAATTTCCTACTACAATATCTCTATCCATCCATCTTATATACCGCTTATCCTTCAGGATCACAGGGAACCTGGAGCCTATCCCAGGGAGCATCGGGCACAAGGCTGGTACACCCTAGACAGGGTGCCAATCCATGCAATATCTCTATCATGTTTTTAATTTAGAGATCATTCAGTACACCAGAGTCAGCATTAAGCTGATGAATGTCTGAATATTAAACTGTAGCCCATAGACATTAATGTTTACTGGGTTTCAATACTGTCTAGTTGACATGGTGTTCATTAGTGATACTGTCTTCTTATATAAGGATAAAGCCAGTAGTTTTTTTTTTTTTTTTTTTTGAAGGATGTGGATGATTAGGCCATTTGATTAACTCACTATGGGGGCACAGGGGCTTAGTGGTAAACACATTTGCCTCGCACCTCCGGGGTTGTGGGTTTTAATCTCGCCTTTGCCCTGTGTGCGCAGAGTTTGCATGTTCTCCCCGTGCTTCCTCAGGATACTCCAGTTTCTTCCCCGGTCCATAGACATGCATCTCCAAATTCTCCACAATGTGTGTGAATGTATGCGATTGTGCCCCATCCAGGGTGTCCCCCACCTTGTGCCCAGAGTTCCCTGGGGTAGGCTCCCCCATGACCCTGTGTAGGATAAGCGGTATGGAAAATGGATGGGTGGATTAACTCACTACCAAACTGACTGGTGTTGTACAGCTAGAATACCCGGATGAAAGGGAAGTCTCTGATTTGTCCCGACAACTTTGGGGCCAAGAAAATGCACACAGGTGCAGATCACGGTTGACAGTGTACGAGTACATAAGCAGCTATCCTGATGCTTTGTAATACTGTTTCTTGCATCAGGTATTATGTAAAATCATACGATCATACTTGTAAGAAAACCGTTTAAAGCGGGATTTGATGGCAGCATACGTCACCACGTTGCCAGGTTACCGACATACACATAACATAACATGCACATAACTTTCTCTAACATCACCAGTCTACTTGTATGAGGAGAGATAGAATTATCGTTTAGGAAAATATAGCGAATACTATTTTAATAAACCAGGGATGGAAATATTTTTAAGTAAAAAAATAATTACAAATATCTTAGGAACTGCTTCCTCTCTCCTTGTTTTCCGCCGCTCTTTTTCACAGACCGGCTGACGCATTGGATTATGGGAAATGTAGGACAATGACGGATACATCATGTATGCTGTTTTCAAAAATCCATGCTACCTGAGAAGACAACATTCTGTCCTAACATTTAATACGGACATGACTCGATGCTTTCTTGCATTCTAGCACACACATGGCAGGTAGCATGTTACGTTTCGGACGCACCCGAAGTCCATTCATTCCCCGCATTGGCAACTGATTTCCGGAAACCAGCTTTAACATGGCCCCGCCTCCGAACTCTTTCATCCAATCAACAAGTATCTCATTTGCTTAAACCCCGCCTTCGCGCCTGTCTCTCTAGCGCGAGACCAGTATGCTCGCGCACTCCCATCATTCCCTGTGTAATTTTTGTAAACATGGCTGCGACACTGGCTTCTGAACCCCAGCGCTCCCAAACATAAACTATTCATTCAGCAGCAACGGGAGGACGGAGTAGTAAGATGAAGTAACGGAATGATGCTGCATTGGGTCGTTTTTAAAACACGAGAAGAATAAGAAGACGAAGATGACCACCGACTGCGATATATTTACCTTAAACAGCGACTGAGCTGAACGGCAGAAAGTTTTCTCTGTGTGAAGTTTGACAGCCACTTGGCTTGCTAGAGAGCAAACTTAGCCTAGCTAGCAAACTATTCAAGCTAGTCTGACGTTAGACTAGATGTTTATTCACATTTGGAGATATTTAGATGAATAGCGAGACCTTTTGGTGAAATTTCGAGTCAGTTGTGTTAATATAAGTTTTAAGGAGAGAACTAGCTAAACCAGCTCGGTACTGAACACGGGTCTGTACAGGGACATCACCACTGTGGGTTTCCTTTTGGGCTTTTTTTTTGTTATTTAAACGAGTGAATGAATGAATAATGTTACTCCTTTATCCTGAGAGGATGGATTTGGTGTAATACCGTTACATCATTATCCCCAAGTAGGAACTTAGCAGGGAAATGCAATGGTGCTGCTACAATCCTTCATAATCATCCATCCAACAAGTCCGTCTTGCTAAAAATACACCAGCTGCTCTTCTTTGGATATCAACAGCTCTGTGTGTCGGAAACATGTTTTCTCCAAAATCTCCGAAGCCGACATTTACTTCATATCTTTCCCCACTTCAGGTGAGAAGAAAAAAAACAACACTTTATTGCAGGTCTTCAGACCTTTAGTATGGTGTCGTTGGTGGTGCAGCTTACAGTATTTATGAACAATTATTGATCAACAAACTGCGTTGCATATAAAAGTACCAAACTCTTGTGGTAACACCAACATGTTTTCTACCTTTTAGCATGTCTCTTTCACCAGGAAATGTGAATTATAGTATACTTTTAAAAATGACGATATATAATTGCTCTTTAAGAACCACTGATGTACCTTTTTTTTTTTTTTTTTTTTTTTTTTTTTTTTTAAAAGTACAGCACATGCACTTTTCCAGGTAAAAAGAAAAGAAAAATGTATAGTGTATATACATGTTTGTGTGTGTGTGTGTGTATATAGTGTAGTGTGTGTGTGTGTATATATATATATATATATATATATATATATATATATATATATAATGTGTATAGTATATGTACATATTAAAGGTACAAATGAAGTACACTTGATGTACCACTGCAGCGACACGGAAATGTACAGATCGGTACCTTTTAATTGTCAGGGCGTGGCTGCTAAAACTGTTAGGTTTTTAATGGCACGTCTCCTAATAATTGTTTTATGTTGTTTTAATGCATGTCACAGACTGATGCGAAGAAATATCTCCCTGTCTCCACCAAGAAACTCGAGGCCAGACTCTTACCAGGTCAGTTCTTTACCTCTGTGTGTGCTTTATAATCTCGAACTGGATCTCAGTGTGCTGTTTTTTTTCTTCTTCTTCTTCTTCTTCTTTAAACGGATGACGTTTGATATGCGACTTGAGTCTTGATTTTTTTTCATAATGAAAGTGATGTCATTTCAATTTTCGTTATAACAAATAATTGATCCCAAGGTTAATTTATTCAGAATAAGCGTAATTCCACATGTTTGACTTAATTCCTGATCAAGATTTTTTTTGTGTGCATACGTGTCCACTTCTTCTGACCCCCGGACTGTACATGCAGTGCTGTCCCTGTCTATGTAAATTCGGTTCCTTCGCGTTTCCTGCTTGGTTTTTTTTCTTCGTTACTGCAGCCGACTGTGTATAGTGTGCTTAATTTGTTTAACAAAAGGGTTCCTGCGAATGTAAGACAGGCTTGTTTGTTGCTCATTGCAGCATTGCCCCACCCCGTGAGTGTTTGGAGTACATGTGAGCAGGAGAAAGAGACGTCAGACGTCTTAAATGATTAATTGAATAAGACATACGCAAACATACTTCCTGCATGCTTCCTGTGTATGGAACGGCATCGTATCTGGCCAGTTTCCTACGTGTGCGGTCTGTGAATTAAAAAAAAAAATTCTCGGTCATAGATCGAGAGCGTCTGATCTGCCACGGTGTGTTATGTTTGGGTTGTACTGTTTAGAGAAGGTCTGAGCTGCACTGTCTCCCAGTAGAAGGAGATTTAGGGCTGTGTTTTGTCTGGTGCATGACTGTGAACAGGGCAGGTGGGAAGTCATCTTGGTGTGTAGGCTGTGTGTGTTTGCACCCCATCTTCTGTAATCAGTAAATCTGTAGTTATACACCTATTATTACTTCTGCTTCTTTTGATATTGTCTTAAGGAAGTGGGTTTGTTGTTTTTGTGAGAGGCTGTGAGCTAAGTTTCGCAAAATGCTTGCTCAGTTATCCTCCATGTTCATACATGACAGTGCAGTTTGTCAGTAATTTAAAAGGGTAACAAGCATAAAATGTTAATGCTCCTAATTGATTTAATTAGGGGTGTCTATTGATTCCTTCTGGGATTATCCATTGTGACTGAAATGGTTTAGAGGCGTTGGGTTGCTATAAGATGTAACTGATTGATTGTTATTCGTTATTTTGTAAACAGCTTACAGTATAAAAACCTTTTTCTGATGAGTGGAAGACCATACCGCCTTATCTGAGATTGGCAGGTACAGAGGCTACACCTCCTTCACTGGGACTTAGCGGTTTAGAAGCCAGGGTAGAGAACTCGCGTTTACTTCACTAGGACTGGCGGGTAGAGAACTCGCGTCTACTTCGCTAGGACTGATGGGTTTAGGAGTCCGACATCCTTCACTGGGACTGTCAGGTAGAGAAGCCACGCCTCCTTCACTGAGGCTAACAGACCCAAGTGCCACTCCTCCTTTCCTGTGACTGACAGGCACCGAGGCCATGCCTTTCATTTGTAGCACAGAGAAGCAAAGAGCAGACATGAGAGAAACTCAGGGAAATGAAGCAGCCATATCATAAACATTGAGACTGGTCAGGTGAAGATTTGTATACTGATCTCTTAAAAAGGGTGTCATATTATCACTTTAAATCTTTCATAAATTTGACCTTTAAGTAATAAGACTGGTTTCGGATGTGTCACCTCACCCTTTCCAGCATGTCCTTGAAACATGATCTGAATAAATTCAGTCTCTGTGATGCTGTGGAAATGAATAAACGACCGGCGGCGTCAGACTCTTGTTTTCCTGGAAGTTTCAGCTTGGCACTTGAACAGGCTGGTTACAGAACAGTCGCTCATGAAACATTAGTCTGCTCTGAAAGCTCTGTGCTTTTAGGCGTACACTCCTTATAATTAAACAACACAGCTTGGATCTTCCCTGTTTCCAAAATAGACACAGGCCACATATTTTTTTGCTTGTGTGGTTAAAACGTAAACACATGGTTCCCACCTAAATACTTTTACCACACTTCTGGTGACTGTAATGGCGGCCTCCCCTCACCGGTTATAGTAGTGGTGGTGTTATTATATCAGCCATGGTTTGCAATATAGTGTTTAAAATACCTCTGCTGTTGATCTCTGCTGTAAGATGCTATTATTGGTGTGAGAGCAGAAGGACAGTTTTATATTCTATAAACAATGCTCTCTACTCATTTTTAATGATGCATGAATTAATTCCTCTCTGGTCTTGACAGGAATTTGGTCTATATGGAGTAGCAGGTGTCCACATACAGAACAGCAGCTGGTTCTTGAATACCGAACGTACAATGCCCATCTATGGTCACGTTTTCTAGCCTTAATCTAGCTTCCTTGTAGAGATTTGTCTTTCATTGATCACATTTACGTTTGCCTTGGCTGCCTCGGATGGCACGTGCAAGTCATCCCATCAGTCCAGAGACTGAACAGCGGTGGATTGATGGGTGAATGGATATTTCAGGTCTGTTAATCCTAGATTAGCTATCACGGGTCCATTTTCAAGTTCGAATAACAGCATATGCCGTCTTAATATAAGTGAACCAAGAAATAGGGGTGTAAATGTTGAAGGTTCAGAGATCTAACGGAGTAATACTGACCGTAATTACACACCCAGAGGCTCTTTATTATAGCTAGTAAGACAGATGGATTTATAAAACACAACAGAGGCTAACGCAGCCATGTTTTCAGGTACAGAAAGTTGAATTGTGTCCATGTGTACTGTTTATACAATTCTCACAGAAGTGTTATTTGATGTTTTGAATCCTTGATGACCGTTACCCCCAAACGCATTGGATTACATGCGAGTTCAAGTCTGTACTATTTGCAGTATAGTGACGCAGAAGGCATCCTGTTTTACCCCTTCATTAAATGTGTGAAATTTGTATCTAAAAGGTGAGAAAGGTTACAGCTATTTCAGCGTTGCATTTTCTTCCATGACAGTTTGCAGTCTTAAAGTGTCATTGTTTCATCTTTCGAAAGTCTGCTTCTCTGTTCTAGCTTTCCTGTAAAGGCAACTGAGCTATCCTCTGTAATAATCAATTCATTTGACCGTGTCTTATTGGTCATATGTGACCATTTTATAAGAAACCGGTTTTTTTTTTTTTTAGCCACTTATTTGCTTGCTTTATGTTTCCTGTAAATTATAACCGTCACATTTACGCTTCCTCTTAATATTATTTTATTCTGCAACAGGGTCATGATCACACTTCCCCATACTCTACCAGCCTTCAGTGTTGTTTCAGTAACCACATATTGCTAAGGAAATAACACTATATATATATATATATATATGTTACATCTGTATCTTTTTTTCCCCCCTAACAAATGCTTCCCAGTACTATAGGCATCACTCCATCAACACCATGACAGCAAAGACATTTCTGAGAATACAAAGCCTAGCACTACACCTTTTCTGTCATGGTCTGATTATAAGATGTGTATGTGCATTTTCTGTTTACTTTTAGAAGGTGCTTTACCGTGTAAGTTTTTCATTTGTCCAATGTTGTTCTCAGTGTATAGCATCCATCCATCAGAACTACCTTAAATGTGATGTTAAATCACACAGTAACTGTGTATATATCACTAGCTATAGTGGTATTCTTCTGTCCAGCATGGGTCTCCAGTAAGCAGATTGAAGGCAGAGTGTATTACTAGGGTTATTACTCTTTACCTTATAACAACCGTGCATACATGACTAATAAAGCATTCACCCTGACTTTTGAGGAATGGTGTGGGAGGTAGACACTTGGAGAAAAGAGCACCCTAAGCCTTTTTTCAGTCATCTGTTTGGGGGAGATTCCATGTACAGCAGAAATTCTCACTTTTCATACATATATATATATATATATATATATATATATATATATATATATATATATATATATATATATATAATGTATATGTGTGTGTGTATATATATATATATATATATATATATGTATATATATATATATGTATATGTATATGTATATATATATATATATATATATATATATATATATATATATGTATATGTATATGTGTATATATATATATGTATGTGTGTGTATATATATATATATATATATATATATATATATATATATATATATATATATATATATATATATATATATATATATATATAATATAATTATATTATATATTATAATATTATATAATATTATATAATATAATATAATATAATATAATATAATATAATATAATGTGTGTGTGTGTTTATGTATAGGAAAAGTGAGAATATATGTTTTCCCTACCATAGAAAGGCTAAGCTGCAGCACCTAAGTGTTTTAGAGGAGCACCTTAAGGCAAATGAAAGTAAAAAGGCATTTAGGTGACATCAGAATAAAGGAAAAATCAACCTTGAGAGTTCAATGTTGAGAGGTAGCTTGATCTCAAATGGAAAGGTACAGTGCCCTCCACTAATATTGGCACCCTTGGTAAATATGAGCAAAGAAGGCTGTGAAAAATTGTCTTTTTTGTTGAACCTTTTAATGTTTTTGTTAAAAAAAATAAGCAAAAATACTCTGCTCTCATGGACATCAAGCAATTACAAACAAGACACAGGTTTATACAAAAAAAACCCCCAAAAACGGCATGGCGTGCATAATACAGCGTTTTTAGTCATTTTCGCAGATCCGTGTGAACGGGAATCATTTCGACAACGTTGTCGTCTGTACGCGAAGGAAAATCTTTTCCATTTTTAGTGCATCGGTGTTGTGTAAACATACCGTTTGTCACTTCCTTAACATGAGATATGCTGCGTGAAGGGAATGAGAAAACCCTACCCGTTAGACTACATTCTAATAGCATGTAGCTCAAGATGTTTTCACTTTATGTAACACTTTCGAACAGCATGCACTTTAAACATAAAAGGCACAGCAGGACTCATTCTTCAGGGAGTTACACTCTAGTTCTGTTTTTCTTCCCATATCAACACCGAGCATGCGGACACGCATTTTCTTAATGCATGTTGCTGTCATGACTGACTTTTTTCATGATCCTTTCCACAGGCTTGCAGAGAATAGGTTGCGTTACTGTGATGTCAGTAACGGATCTGTAACCGCTAGTGGCTGATGCAGAGCTATCAGTATTGTATTGAAAATCAGACATTTGTAGTATATGCTGATCCAAGCACTTGTCTCACCATCCACATGCTAGGGTATTATCAAAGAATGCGACTATTTTATTACAGATATGATAAATACTAATTCCATGTATACATGACCACTTTCCAGTTTACTTTTCAATGACCCCCAGCTTCACACTTTGCGTCAGTAGAAAGCCATTTTTAAACCACTGAATCATTGTTGTTGTAGTGTTACACTTGAAGTATTTTTGATAACATGACCAAGAGGCCTTATCAGACACACTTGTGATATGTTAAGTTGAATGCACTGTAATGCTACCATTGCTACTGCCACATCAGCAGACTAGGGCTACTAATTAATACAGCGGGAGGCCAGGCTGCTGATTAGGCAACATCCCCACCCCCTACACACACTCAAAAGTCTGAGAGCAAGCAATGCCTATAAACAAGCAAACCAACATGTGGTGCTGTCAGCTGAAAAGGAAACTCTGAGGGGGTGCGTGGGTATTCAGTGGAACCGGACGAGAGAACGCAGGGTGTCTTTGAAGTTACACGAAGTGGTATAAATAAATAAGCAATATGAGTAAATATCATTGCAATAAATGCTTCCATAATAATTATTGGTTTATTATCTAAGTAAAAGGAATGTGTTGTGTTGCTTAACATTAAATATTAAAAATGACATCTGCAGGTGGATTAATGGCAGCAGGAAGTGGTCAATTTAACTGATTTCAGCTACTGTGAAGGCTAGACCAATCTTGAACCATGTTATATTTGAATGAAGTTATAAGACTGGCCTGTTCTCGAATTGCTTTGCTTGCCCCAACCATAGAAAAGACTGCATCTAGGTTATAATAATGTTGAATTAAAAAAAACAACAACATGTATTTGTAAAAACTTACCAAAAAAGTAAGAAAACTGCTTCAAAAAAATAATGTAAGGTCTGGACTGACTACAGGTTTACTCATGAACGTTATTTTAATTTTGAAGAAAGGAAGGCAAGGCCATTCTTTTCAAACTCTTGCCCGTTTTTAGAATAAGTAAATAAATAAATAACCAATTATGTGAGACACCAATACCAAATAACTGATTATCTTCACCATTAGAAACTATAAACTACCTACGTTGACTACATAGTGTTGATGTGATGTAACATTAATGTGTATGTATAAGCAGGGTTAGGGTTAATGTAATGCTTTACTTTAATAATGTAATCTAATTACTTTTTCTGATAACGCAGTAATGTAATGCATTACATTTAAAATGTATGTATTACGGTTACTGATGTCAATAAAATTACGTTACTTGCATTACAAATTTATTGTTAAGAAAACAATATTAAGTAAAATTAATTTTTTTAATAAATCACATTTTGCCCCGAAGATTGTTTCTTTAGCCCCGAATAATTCTCCACTTGGAGCGGTTTGTCACTACGTAACTGAACGTCAGTAAAAGAAGACCGCCTGTAATGTTATATCTTCAGTGAACGGAGGCGAAACCAATCAGACGGGGATTACAGGAAAATACGTGGAAACGCCCGTGTCTTATTGGCTGACAGTCTCTCAATTCTGCCGAACACTAACTCTGCTGAACACTAATATATGAAAACTGAAACACTAACCTGCTCTGATGCTGAGCAGGAAAACAAGGTGTGTAAATGTCTATATGAGTTCCAGTTTACGTGAACATGATATGACGATTCATGAACGAGCATAAGGAAAAATAATGTACTCTGCATGGCTCTGTAGCAGCTAAACCCATACATTGATAGCGAAGTCGTGCCTCGCCTTGGTTAGAGACACCAAACTAGCGTAATTAGAAAAGTTTTATATTTGATCGGTCTGATAGTCCTACAAAGAGTGACGACACCCGAGACTATTTTTATGATCAATCCAACTTTTTCTGATCATGTCATACATTGACCTGCGCTACAGTTACTGAAAGAACTCTGCGTTTCACTTTGTAGTGTATTTTTGTAGGTTAGATTTTGAAAGTAAAGTGATTAGTAATCTGCTTACCTTTTACACGCAGTAATCAGTAATGTAATCAGATTACAATTTTAAAGTAGTAATTAGTAATCTGTAGTGGATTACTTTTTTGAGTAACTCACACAACACCGTGTATAAGGAAAGATGGGAGATTCTGGCTGGTAAAATAAAGATGTCAATAATCAGCCACTGTAATACAAAGTAGAAAACCCAGCCATCAGAAATAAAATGGGTATTTGAAAACCAATTAGACAGGTTAACGGACAGATAAAAAAAAAAAAAAGTTGATATTTTGAACAGTCAAATTATAAAGGTGATCTGTAAAGCTTTGCAGCTGTGAAATGTCCTTGGAGATAACTCAAGGTATGACAATAAATTGTTTAAATGAAAATACAAGTAAAACAGAGTTGCAGTGATTTTTATGGTCATGACAGTATGTCCTAATATAATGTATAATGAAAAACTAGCACTGACACCGGACTACACAAGCAGTAATAAATACAGGCAGCAATAAATACATAAACGCACATGTCCAGTGTTGAATTATGTCCTGGACTGCAGTACCCTTTTCTAAAGAGTCCCAGCTGGCATTGTAGGTCTGGGCTCTGTGGGCCTCTGCTGCTAACAAACACTCTTCTTCTCCTTAAAACCGAAGTACTTACAGCTGTGGTAACCACACCCTCACACTATTTCTGTTTATGGTCCCCCCCTTTCATTCCCCAAAACAGAAAGACAGAAACACAAGTTCGTCTTCTTTCCTTTGGCTCTGATGTGGACTTCTTAGAAAGGAAGTGAATGTGTTCCCAGAAACTGTCAGAGAGACATGGCTTCAGTTTCTTGTGATTTGCTGGGATTTGCAAATTGAAGATATTTTTACAAAGCAGTTGAGCAAACAGATGCAAGTGTTTGGACACAGCTGGAGATGTGTCTTGGGGTCAACTACACGTTCTTCTGTAATGCTTGCTCAGTTTAAAATAAATCAGTCTAATAAACATGGGATTATTCAAAGAATAGATCCTTTCACGTGTTTGAGGCGAGCGCATGCTTCGTCACAGGCCGTCTCCACCTGCAAGATTTCACTCTATTACTGCTATTAGTAGTATTTCTCTTTTTCTGAACAGTTTAAACTTTAGTGTGTGGACCCAAAGCATTTACTACGATGGGCTCATTGATAGTTTTTCATTGATAATTTTAGAATGCATTGCCTTCCATTGCTAATTGCTCTACATCTGGCTGATGGCTAGGTGAGCTGTCTGTGGGGTCTTATTGGGTTTCTTGGTACTCATTAGTGACACATTTGTGTGTCTCAATGAATGAATTTTAATCAGTGCTCATATTATCATGCCCAATACGGGAAGTAAAACTCTTCCAATTATGAACGTTACTTTGAAATACCGGAAGATATAAATTAATAAGTGAGGAGCTCAGGAAAGGCGTCTGTTCTCTATGCGGCCATCTTCATGCCCCACAGACCCACTAGATCTTTAAAGCCCTACGAAGACCTGGCTGCACCTGTCTTTGATGAACACTCCCCCCTTTGAAGTTTGTGTAAAAATGAAGAGTTTATTCGTCTTAGTAGAGTATAACCTACGTGCAGTAAAGTTTTATGGGAGTATTTAGCTGGATCTACACAACAGATAAACATACAAATATAAAAAAAAAAAGTTATGTTGGACCTCATTTCTCTGGGGAAAGTGCACAGATTTTTGTCCCAGGTGCCAGTGCTGATTTGCACGAACTCTTCCACAATGCTCCATGATCCAAACTGCTGGATCAGATTCAGCTCAGTGACTCACTGGCTTCCATTGTGCTGTAATACCTCCTCAGTTCAGAGTTATGGATGTCCCAGAGGGACGAGCCCTGTGGCAAAAAACATTACAACATTTCTAAAGCGCATCTATTATGGGTTTGAAACGTGCCTAATTTTGTTTTAAAGGTCTCGTACAATAGATTTACATGCATCCAAGGTCACAAACACTTTAATGTGCTGATAATTTAAATTGCAGCATTACCTCCCCCCCCCAGTGTCACAAACGACTCGTTAAATGATCCGTTCTAAAGGATTCGTTCTAAACTCCTCCTTTCAGAGAGCGTACTCTGCTCTGACTGGTCAGATATCCCAGTCTGTCGTGATTGGTCTACCACTGTCAGAGTGTTTCAGAAAGGAAACGCCCACTACTGTAACAAGTTTCAGCTCCGTCTGTTCACGAGCAACTGATGAAGACCAGAGACGGGGTTTTTTGTTATAAACCTACGTAGGTTAGTACAGGAAGTAAGTCTGGAATCACTAACGACTCATTTCAGCTGTTCAGAATCGATTCCTTCTTTTAGGAGTCAATAACTCCGTTTGTCATGCGCTTTGATTTTTTTTTTTAACTTTGCAGATTATTTACATTCACAAACTGCTACATAACACACTACATGAAAGGTAATATTTGAAAAACCATAATAGGTGCACTTTAATAATGCTTTATATTTATAATGAGATGTATAGTTAGATTACTGTCTTTTGCTAGGCTTATGCTCAGATACTGTGTCCATGATTCACAGAGATATATTTTGTACACTTTTCTGGCCACAAGCTACCGAATCTTGAGTGTTGTAATCTGATTTGGTTTTTGGTGCTTCCGTGTATGCGCACTTCCAGTGGGAAGCCACTTAATTTAGTCTGAAATTAGTTTGAGTTTTGTTTGAAATGGTTGGTGGTGATTAAACATATTTTGCCGTTTAGAGTGTCATTCAAACCATGGGCATGTTTATCGACAGAATGGACCAGACTCTAGATCTATCTTGCAGGACTAGTATTTTGCGAACCGAGCTCCAACAAAATATTAAAGCCATGTTATGAAAAAGAAGCTCAAAACTGTTTTATTTCACTTTTACAAAGAATTTCACAAGGATGCATTAGTTACTCATTAGTTACTCGTTGCTGTAAAAGTGTATCAGTGTGTGCTTTATTGCAGCACTGACATCATATTAAATGTATATGTGTATATTTGGTGCAGCGCTCATTGCTGCATGGGAAAGAGTACAAGAGAGCCACTTCCCTTGATTTACTGATCCATACTGAGGTGTTCCAGCATGTGCATGCAAAATCTGTTGTAATTTGAATTAACAGCTGGCAGTCAATGCACGTAGCAAGCACTGGCATGTATGTCTCCCCCTCAACCAAATTTTACCACGTACCAACTTTAGCAATGTGCAAATCTGCCAGGTAGTGTGCTTGATTTTCAGAAATGGAGCGAAAGGCTCTCCGATGATGGATTAAGAAAATACTAGGGACAGATTGACAGAGTCGCTGTTGAGCACAGCATAGTGAGGTCAAACTCGACCTCTGTCTTTTTCTGTCTC
This sequence comes from Ictalurus punctatus, assembly GCF_001660625.3. Classification (NCBI taxonomy): domain Eukaryota; kingdom Metazoa; phylum Chordata; class Actinopteri; order Siluriformes; family Ictaluridae; genus Ictalurus; species Ictalurus punctatus. The sequence goes on along the minus strand of NC_030442.2, from coordinate 7,981,429 downwards.
AGTTTCTGTCCTAACCTGGGGTATTTCCATTGCAGCGGTAGATTCCTGACTCAGGGGTGGAACAGCAGGCTCATTAACTCTGCCCTCTAAGCCCAGGAATGCACATATATCACCTGTCAGTGGGAGAAAGCGGATAGTTTGCACTTCACCTAAGGAGCCTGAACAAGACACGGGTCATAAGGGACACACAGACTTCTGTCTAATCCATATTTAATGGCAGACAATATTTTGCTTCCACTGTGTTGGATTAGGATATGAACTGATTAAAATATACACTTTATACAAGAATCGAGACATCACTAACTTGACCTAAACCCATTCTCGTCATAGTATGGACCCTTATCTTTGTCTTTTTAGCTCTGTCTTTGCCATCTCTGCTTGACAAGCATTCTTGTATGTCCTATGTATCTCATATCTGGTATTTTCCTTGCTCCCGTCACCCAGTGCAATTTCCCAGCTACATAACAAGTCATTCATGTGCCTGTATTTGACCAGGGAAAACAGTAAAGTAGTACCTGAGGGGGAAACTGGAAAATCAGGATTGAGAGAGGCTTCTATACTGTTATCGGTCATCTAAAATGTTTTTCAACATTTATATAGCCTAAAGGTTATAAAAGTCCTTCTTCTGCTGATCTCTCCGATGTTTTTATTGTCTGCTCCCGCTCATTTTTTCATATGACTTTAAACTCTTGGATGCTCTTCTGATTCATTCCGATGTTCCTTCTCCACAGGGGAGATCGTGGTAAACGAGGCAAACTTTGTGCGGAAGTGCATTGGGGCAGACAGCAGTCAAGATGACCTGTGGGGAAAACTCATCTGCACCAACTTCAAGGTGTCCTTCGTTACCCATGATTCCTTGCCACAACAGGTAAGCAAGAAATCAGTTGGTCGAGTTGTCCATATGTAGTTATATGTAATCATACTAATACTGGGTAGGACCCTCATTTGCCTCTCAGGACAGTTCTTCATAGTGTGGATACCACAAGGTATTAGAAATATTCCTGTGAGAGTCTGGCCCATAATTGCTGCAGATTTGTCTAGTCTTATGCTAGAAGCAGAAATTAGAAGATGGGTAGATTGTAGCTTTGAAGGGATGCACATGGTCAGCAACAATACTCAGATAGACTGTATCATTCAGTTGTTTGATTGGTGTTAAGGGGCCCAAAGTATGCCAAGAAACTTTCCCCACACCATTACACCACCTCCACCAGCCTGAACTGATGACACAAGATAGGTTGGGTCCATGGTTTCATGCCGTTCATGCCTTCTGACACTAATCTTGATTTCTGCTGCGACATGCCGATGGTAATCAAGAGTAGTCCATCCACTTCAAGTTTCGACGTGTTGTGCAATCTGAGTTGCTTTTCCGCTCACCACAGTTGTAAAGAGTGGTTACCAAATCTTTCTGTCTGCTAGAACCACTCTAATCATTCTCTTCTGTCCTCTCTCATCAACAAGATGTTTCCATCCTCAAACTCTAGAGACTGCTCTTCTTTAAAATCAAAGGTGATTTGTAGTTTCCCAAATACTCATACCAGCCTGTTTGACACCAACAACCATGCCACGGTCAAAGTCACTAATGAATGATGTGAATAATAACTGAAGCTCTTGACCATTTGACTAATGCGCCTTATGCTTCAATGGGTTTTATTTATTTAAAGAAGTCTGTGCTACAATCAGGACCTATTTATGCATTTAGGACCGCATTGGGGTGTGTTTAAGTCTAGTCCAGTGCAGACATATTATGTGGTGTGTAGTCTAGGTAGTGTTCTTGCTAGCATGGTGCCAATGATAGAATGTATTTTCGAGTGCTTATTTGGTTTGATTCTCAGTGACCACAGGAACATGTGTATTAACCACAACACACTGCAAGTGCATGTCAGATTTAATACTCTTACTACTCCATGTACACGCGCTCTCTCTCTCTCTCTCTCTCTCTCTCTCTCTCTCTCTCTCTCTCTCTCTCTCTCTCTCAGGCTCCTAACTAAGCATTTGTTTCTTGATAACTGACAAATAGTCTTTTAGTGAGCTACTAGGTAGGCTATGTATTACATTCTAGACTCTTCTTTGTGGCAGAGTAACTATTTTCAGTGTTACCAACCTGATTAGTTCATGTTTTCTCGAATACCATGATGTGTGAATTAAATATTACAAGCTCTAGGGTTAATCAGCATAATCGGGCTATTATCAAAGTCTTAATGAGCTTGCACTGAAACTCACCGTCTTAGCTGTAGACCCGTAATAACGCAGTGTTTATTAACAGTGGTGAAACTTTGGTGCTGAGCCCAGGTATATTTTATTCCATTAAAACACATTTTATTTGTTATACTGTTAAAGGGAAACTAAGCACTTTGTTTACAATTTGGCTGTGAATGGAGCTCGGGATCATGGAGAAAGGAGATCTGATCGCAAGTGGACAACCAAGATGGATAACCACTTGTGACTGCATTTAATCAGTAGCCGGGTTGCCAAATGTGCTGAAAGCCACTTCATATCACTTCAAAACCAAAATGCAGAAATAATAACCCAATATCAAAACACAAACAAAATGTAGCTTATCAACTGGCAATTAAACCTTGATCAATAAAAAGCTTCAACTGGTCCATTATTGCACAAGTGTTATATTATTAATATTAATTTTGATATTCAAACGTGATTTAGTACAGCGCTCCCTGGGATAGGCTCCAGGTTTCCTCGTGACCCTGAAGGAAGGATAAGCGGTATAGAAGATGGATGGATGGATGGATGGATGTAGCACAGTATTTATTAATGAAGCAGTACTGAAATCATTCCATTATTTTATCAAAGTGTTAAAAGTTGCTCATATTATTACAGATGTTGACTCGCTTTAGGAATAAGTTTTTACATTCATTACACTAATTGAACTATCTTCCTCCTGTGATGAGTGGTATTCATGATGCTAACAAGAAGTGCACATATGAGAAGAATTTAAATTGACAATAATGAGTAAAATAAAGTGGTGCTATCAGTTCCAAGAGTCCAGCTGACAAGTGAGTTAGAGAGAGAGCAGTGAGGGTGTGAGAGAGGTAACACACTCAGCGCAGTTAAGCTGTACTGAGAGATGGAGTATAACTATAAATCACATAGTTCCTCATATCCTTAGAGGCCTATATTTCATATTTGTGTAAAACTCAGAAATGTTCACTTCACTGTCTGTACTGTGAAATGTAGGACTGGTTTATGACGTGTTTTGGGCTATTTGTAGGGTGGGGCTCTTGCATAACTTGTTAAAGAGCAGGCCCCCCCCCCCCCCCCCCCGTGTTTACTGTGTGTTATCAGCTGATATTTTAGACAGAATTAAGAACGGCAACCTGCACAAACCTACAGTTTTTCCTCGGTCACTGATTTTTCAGAGGCTTCTGTGGATGTCTGTGAATCATTTCGAAAGTTGCTTATTGCGGTGTTTTTGTGTAAATGGATCCAGAACGAAGTAAGAAAATGATTAACCGTCATTTTGTTATACTGCCATTGCACTCGGGTAAGAAATGAGCAAGGCATTCCATCTTATTTACTGATTGACTAGCCATGTAATGACCGCGAGAGATTCACAGTATCATCAGGTGAAATCAGCTGACACTGATGTTTGTGATATGGACAAAAATGCAGTAACGCAGCATATGTACTTGGATAAGGTTTTCATTCGTAACGATCGCCCTGCATTATTACCCGCTCCTAAATGTTTTATGGGCTGTAGACTCATTTGCATTCTGCAGCCAAGTGAAGTATCAGTATTTTAAAGGTCAATATTGTAGTAATGATTGTTGTGCAGCCCAATTAACAGAGTCAGTCTTGGCTAATTTATTTATTAGCTAATTTATTTAGTCAGAATGTGTTTCTCTTGCGCAGTTAAAGTTGATTTTCTTTAACGGTGTGGTCAGTAAGCATTCTCAATATTGTGACAGTCCATTTGGGAGAAGTTTGGTGCTTAACATAGACAAATCTAAAGGATTATATGTGTATTTTTCAGACAGGGACAAGAAGAATTGCATCACATTTATTACAACTTATTTATTACACCTTATTATACAACGCTCAGTGAAAACAGTGTGTTGAATTGTTTTTTGTTTTCATGTTCAGAGGTTCCAGTGTGTCCACCGCCTCTTGGGAGAACACGACGTCCCGCTGACATGTGTGGAGCAGGTCGTGACTGGTAAGAGGATCTCAGCTCCTGTGCCTCTGTGTTAAATTCTCACTCATCCTGAATTATTACATCTTTTAACCCTGCAGTTGTTTATTTTTAACTATTGACATCATTTCTTTGCTTCCGATGCGTGTGGTGCGAAACCACTGATCGCAGTTACATAAATGTAATTTCACTTGTGACATTGCTGTCGAAATGCTAATGTGACTGGACCGCAAGTGCATCTTATAGGTATAGTGGCTAATGGACACTTCCGTTGTCTTATTATACAATTAATCTTATTTTCCCTCACATTCCCAGCTGAAAAGAACTGATGTTTAGCTTCACCGTCAGAGGTCGGAAATGGTGCTGCTCAAGTTCCTGCTTGCCTTTTTATAGCTGGCATTATAATGTTTGACTTGTCAAGTATGAGGTTTCATGCGAGCCAGACTATATGTAACTATTTGTAGAGTCTTTCTGGGGATACTCTGGAGCCTCCTGTTCATCATACCGTATAGTGCCAGCTTTCCATAGCCTCTGAATTATGAAAGCAAACGGAAAATTGTCTTTTGTTTGCTTCTCATTGAGACCAAGTCTAAATCTGACCATCCAATTAATCAGATTCTGTCTCTTACTTTTATGCTCATTTACTACTCCACTGCTTCTTTTTGACATCACTGTGTCAGTCGTTTTCCCCCTAAAAGTATTTATTCATGGCTAACAAGAGAATCTAAACTAATAAACAAATGTAAACCGTGAAACCTTAAACCCACAAGCCAATGCAAACCCCCCCTACCACCCCCCCCAAGAAAAAAAAATAAGGCATGAGTTTGACAGGAGAATATTGCATCATGACCAGTTTGGATGACGGGCTTTCCCTCCCCGTTAGCCAAACTGTTTTAAGCCAACCTGCCGATGAGCTCATCGGTCCAGACCGTGGCCTCGATCTGCAATGCCTGGCTGGATTAAGCTTGTTTATGTTAGATCACTGCCGCCGCTCATTGCTGACTTAGCTCCCCAAGGCCTGAAACCCTGTGATAGAGTGTGAAACTGTGTGTGTGTGTGTGTGTGTGTGTGTGTGTGTGTGTGTGTGTGTGTGTGTATGTGCTTGTCTGTGATATTTTTTTTTCCTGCTGTCTGTGTGCCTGAAACAAAGGTCCATTATGAGTGACTCAAGGCTTGGCAAAAACATAGTAAGTGCTTTTCATGGTCAGGCTGCCAGAGTGAAGGTGGAGTGTGGGCCACTGAAAACCCATCATACTGTTCCTCTAATGCATGGAAGCCAAAACTGGAACTACGCCCTGACATTTTTTAAGACTCCTATGACTTACAGTTAATATACAAGTGTGTGTGTGTGTGTGTGTGTGTGTGTGTGTGTGTGTGTGTGTGTGTGTGTGTGTGTGTGTATTTTGCTTGACACAGTGCAACTCCTTGCAGTAGATGAAGTAAAAACAGTAACAATAAACACTGCTTTCACAAAACAACCAGCATTACGAATGACCCATTCCTCCCCCTTACACACTCTTTTTATACCCCACTGTGTGGCAGAAGGTACCGGAGCATTTGGTCTACTCAGCAACTCTGCAAATAACTGCTATTTAGTATAAAATAACAGAATTTAATCACATCGTTATGCCAAGAGTACAGTGTCCCATCCCCAAAGTTATAAGGAAAGCAGTAGCATTAACCAGCGGTAAAATAAGTAGTCAGGTCAATTGTTCTGTACTTCTACTGATTGCAGTTCATTAAAAAAATATTGCGAAATAAGACGACCACAAACGCTCAATGCATAATACCTCACTGGTGTGTTTTCAGTGATCCTGCGAATGCGGCCATGACTTGAATACCACCTTCACTCATTTAATCAATTTAGGCATTGATCATTGAGCATTTAAAGTCCAGTACACAAAATCAAACCGAGACACAATTTTTCCTTCTCACTACAAGCGGACTTTTGGATCATTTTAAAGTTCGTGCACAGCTAAGCTTCCTGCTATTTGTTTCTCCCCTTTTTCTCGCAGAGTGTGGTACGTCTATGGTTCTTCATCACAGGAATAGTTATTGAATCATATTACAGAAATGAATTGAGTTCATGATTTTAATAAAACTTTTTTTTGTGTAGCTTACTTCTTACGCTTGTATCACTTTCATATCTGTTTCACTGTTATATTAAGTAGTCCTTTGTGCTGCGCCACAGTATTGTGGTGTATTGTACCATGGTCCAGGAGAAAGTATATTTGTGGTTCGTAATAAGATGATCTAGACTATGCAGCTGAAATAATCATCTGTTCACATCTGTTCAGTCTCTTTGGACTCTAATTTCCCACCCAAAAGGCCACACTGACTACTACTCTAGTATAGAAGATCCAAGCATTTCTGAAGGTTTTTGTTGTTTGGACTTCGACTGAAGTGGCAAAATAAAAATAAATAAAATGGAATTTACAAACATTTAAGATGTTATCATGAGTGATTATTGCATTTAATTACGAGTGCCCTTTTGCTGTAAATTATCCGGTCTATGAAGCGTTTCAACATGTACTGCCTTTTCACAGCTCTGCTGTTTGGCTGTGAAAATGATGTGGGCTAGAATGTGATAAATTTCATGAGAATATAAAAAAGAGGAACGGAGTGGCTTGGTTTTTGTTCTCAGCCCATAGCCCACGATATTATTTTTGACCCGGTGAGAGGACTTCCTTTTTTCTAGCTTCTTACTACTTTTTTTTTCTTTTCTTTTCTTTTCTTCTTTTTTTTTATTTTTATTTTTTATTTTTTTATTTATTTTTTTTACAGTATTGAATGCTTACAGATGTGATAGGACCACTTTATTGCTGTTGTTTCAGCACCATGGTGTGTTTGTATACATGTTGAGTGAGTATGTGTGTTTTCTCACATCTCCGTGCTAATGTGTTTTTCTGTTGTTCTCCACAGTAAATGATGCGAAGGGTAAGCAGAAGGTTCTGGGCTCCAATAAGAAGCTAAAGTTTAATCCCACAGAGTTAATCCTGTACTGCAAGGATTTCCGGATCGTCCGCTTCCGCTTCGATGAGGCTGGACCTGAGAGTGCCAAGAAGGTACACACACACACACACACACACACACACACACACACACACACACACACGCACACACTTTAAGTCATGCTAATGGAATGTCAGCATGCTCCTGAGAATTTCTGAGTTTGTGCACATGGTGCATTTTAGACCAAACAAATATACAATACACACATTATGATTTGTGTGTTGGATTAATGTGAAAAAGGCTTTAGAGCTCAGCTGATGGCTCGCCCCAATTATACAGATAAACGGTGAGCTTTAGTTTTTGAGTTATCATTGTAAATATTTGGTTCCTCTCTATGGTTACCCAGCTAATGATGCTGAGCATCTTTGTAGCTTTCTCCTGAAAAACGCATTGAGCTGTCCAGAGTCACAGCAAAAAGACAACTCTGGTCCTTTCCTCTGAGGCTGTAGGATGGAGTGGATTACAGTTTGTGTGCTCCTTCAGTCACTCTTTCCTTCATCCTGCCTCTCCATCTGGCTAGCAGTGTGTGGCTGAAATAAGCACTGTCTGTGCTTTTCTCCAACCTACACGGCTGTCTGGGGCCCAAATGTTCCTTTTCCTTACTTGAAAAAATGTCCAGTATATTAAATGTTTTTTTGTCCTCCAGTCCTAAAAGAAGCCTTGCTTGTTCGTCAGTTAAAGGTCTCGTGATATGTGGGTTCAGATGCCCCCCCCCCCACCTCCCTTTCTTCTGTTTTGTCTCACTAATCAGTTTCTGTCCATTCCTTTCTCTTGAAATGGACGTAAGCAGGAAATGCACCAAATACTTCCTCGAGAAAAAAAAAAACCCTTTCTTTTTCATAGAAGTAAAGCGTTTAAAGAAATGTGTTACCATTATGTTATATTACAGACGAGTACCCGAGGAAGAATTCTTCATGTTGAAAGATCTATTCACGTAGGGAGTCCCATGCTCTGTGACTCACACAACCCCTCCATGGTCATCTGGTTGCTTCATAACAGCTGCTGTTGCCTGGAGAAATTTGTGTAAAATCAACATAACCATTCCTCACAGTACCCCTGATTCACCAGTTGACAGAAGCAAATAACAATCCCAGTTTCATCATTGCTTTAGCATAACAGCTTCTGATTGGCCATGCCTTCAGCCTGACTCAGAGCAGGGATGAAAGAGTTCCACAGTACGTTAGGAATGTTTCTTAGTCATTGTGGGGAAGGATGAAATGCTACTTTTTTTTCCCCTGTGTTAGAGAACGGTACATGTTGTCAAAACGGAAAAAACGCTTGTTTCCTTTCAGCAATGGGAAAAGGCAGTAGTGACTCACATACCATTTGTGTGAAGTAGTTTTGAGGTAGGATTAACCAGCAAACGCTCTGAGCAAGTAAGATCGCCAGAGCCTGTGAAGAGGGGAGTGGAGGAGGGAGGGTGGGTGGGAGATGGAGAAGCAGGAACACGAAAGCGTGGTGGCGGAGTTTGACTCGAGTCGAGTCTGCCAGCTTCTGAGAAATATGCGAAGGAAGGCGAGACGGGGGTGCGAAAAGCAGGAAAACAAGAGGAACAAAAAGGCCATTCAGGACGGGGCTCACTTTCTGATCGCTCAGCAAACACAGAGGCATTTGTGTTGCAGTTCCGTTCCAGAGCCTCTCTGAAGCCTCCGGGACAGAATGCTGATCTGTGGCACTTACGTGTAGGGCAAGCAGAATGTAGCTCACCAGCACACAAACATATGTAGCTGGAAATTATAGTCTTCACACAGCACATGTGACTGATTACAGTGCTAGGGTCATTGTTCAGACACTACAGTGAATTTTCTACTCAGTTTGCTCCTAGTGATAACGCTAGGCAATTCCTTCAACTGTATTTTTCTCATAATGCTCAATAGGTAGGAAGTTGGCTTTTGCCAATTTTTAATACCTAGGTAATAAAAAAAAAAAAGAAAAGCTGTCAGTCCAAATAAATATGTGGTATCATTTTTCAGTTCTAATTAATGATGATGGATTGGTGGGTTGATGGATGTGTGTTGACGATGCACATAAATCTGGTCATACAGCAGTAGGCTTATAATTGATGTAGGTAGTAGGTAACAAAACATATGATTGGTCAAAAAGGTCTTGTTTGAAAGCTGTCAGCCTTCTCGTTTCTGCCTTGAAAATAACAGCGTGTAAAAAGCCTATAAAAATACCATTTGTAATCCAAACACCAAATAACTTAAAGCATAAGGTTTTACTGCTAAACTGTAGTACTACGAGTGGATTTCAAATGGGGATATATTTGCCCATTAAGCCATAGGCTCATGGAACCAGATGCAATTGAAACAAAGTGTTTTTAAATTATTAAGCAGTATGTACTGTATGATGCCTTTCATAGTGCTGGCACCATCACAGAATAATAAAAGCTGCTATGAGAGCTCTCGAGCAATACCCAATACCAATCTGATACAGCCAGCCTACTCAGTGCAAGCTTTCTTATGTTATGTTATGCAAGTCCTCACAGGCGTTTTTCTAATACACATTCACAAATCGGAAACAACAGAACTTGGACTTGTTTCATTGTACACCAACTTGAGAGATCACTGGCTTACGCGTGGTGGTGATGATGCTTGCTAGAACCTCAGCTCTGTGAAAACCTCACTGAAGTTACATCCCATTGTTTATAGGTTATGATGTGCTGCTAGGCTTACCTAGCAAAAATACTATTATTTCCTGTTTGTGCTAGCCTTGAACAGGTGCCTATACACAACTGATTAAATAAAGCAAAGTTCTGTTTTTCTAGTGCCGAATGTTTGGTCTTGCTTTGCCCACTGTAGCCTTGGATTCCTATTCTTGAGTGACTGGAGTGGGTCCTGATGTGGTCTTCTGCTCTTGTAGCCTATCCACCTCAAGGGTGCTGAATGTTTTATTTTTTAAATTTTTTGCTCAGCACAGTTGGAAGGAGTGGCTGATTGAGTTACCAGTCTGGCCACTCTCCGCCGACTTCTCTCAACAAGGTCGTTTCTGCTGGCAGATCTGTTGCTCTCTGGATTCTTTTTGTTTTTTTTGGACCATCCTGTGTAGCACTCTAGAGCAGCGGTCACCAGCCCTCTTCCTTGAGATCTACCTTCCTGCAGGTTTCATTTCCAACCAAAATCTGACACACCTGTTTTAGTTGATCTTGAACTTCTTGAGGTAATGATTAGATGGTCAGGTGGGCACTAAAGATCTCCAAGAACAGGGTTGGTGACCACTGTTGTGTGTGAAAAGCAGAGGAACTTACTCAAATCACCACATCTAGCACCACAACCATGCCACGCCCAGAGTCATCATCACACTCTCTCTCGATCACACTCTCACGTCAATTTTTTTTTTTTTTTTTTTTGGAATGATGTCAATCCATCTCAGTCTGCGGTGATCTAAACTACCCCTGTACCTGTATTACCAGTGAAATATTTAGCTCAGGACCTGACTTTCAGGTGTTCTGGTGTTTCATTCCACTGATACGAATATGTCTGTGTGCACTCGCACCTGTTCGAGCCCTGTTCATGCTTGTAGTCTGTCTGTTAACAGGGTTTTTTTTCCCCTTAGGTTTAGTGTGCGTGTGTTTTTTTTTTTTTTTTTTGTTTTGTTTTGTTTTTTTTGCGCAGTGTGGGATTTAATCACGCCTCCCGTGTCTGGCGAAGGGGGTTGAGTGTAATCACTGCATACAGCTAAAGAAGGGAGTTCCATGTTTTTCTTTGTGACGGATGGAAAGAAGCCAAACTGTAATAGCTTATTATGTTGAGGAAATTACAGAGCTGCGCAGCTCCCCACACACACACGTGCGCACATGCAGCCATACAAGTGACTGCACCTCGTCTCCATCCTGCATGAATAACATGCATTGTGCAGGGTTTTTTTTTTTTTTTTTTTGGTGTCATAGCCAGCACCACTATTCTCACTATTCCTCCACCCTGGTGTTTTTCTATACAGAGTTTATGCTCCTTTTCCATTACAGAAGGGCCACCCGTTTGAAAGCGTCCCGTCTGCACTGTTTTAACATCCAGACAGTCCGCAGGATGAGCCGAATCGTCAGAAAAGAAAGCCTCGTTATTACTGGACATTTCATTTTCACCTGTCTAAACGTCTGTTAATCAATAATTGTGTATTCATTTGAAAACGGGGCTTTACCGTGACTTTTTTGCTTAGTTTTTTTTTTTTTGTTTAAGTAACACATTGGACGCCTAGCATCAGAACATCAGAGCACAGGAATGATTTAAAAGCTCAGCTGTGTTGAACATCTCAGCTGTGAAAATAAATTCCTTGCGTTAAAAGTCCAGAGTTTGTAATGAAGGCAGGTCTGCTGGTCTGCAGGACTCGACTTTGGATCTTGAATTTTTCCACGGTTGGCTGAAAGCCTGTAGCAGCAAAATCCATTATGAATGAATTAACTGAAGAACTGAGGGACAGGTGTGCCTCATGAAAGAGAGATTTGACCTGTTTTTTTTTTTTCTTTCTTTTTTCTTGGTGGTCAGCTGATGTGGCTAATTTTGCTGTGAATATGTGGTATGAATGACATGGTGTATGAACTAAAGGTGTACATGGACATAGCTAATGCAGCCATAATTGGCTGCCATAATGGTGAGCTTAGGTCAATTTAGCTGATAGCCTGACAAAAGATATCGGGTTTTATTGACTCTGGTGCATTAAATCACAATCTCCATCCAGGATTCATATCTCTGTTCGGTTGCATTGTGTGGACACTTGTTTGTTTATACATCCATCCTCCATTCATCCACTGTCTAAATCTATTCATATTTAGCATTTAAAACATTTACTCGATGTGCCTATGGATCTTAAATCTAGATTATTCATACACCTTTTATCTCTGAATTATCATCTAAAATGTGAAAGAGAGGGCTGTTTTTGTCTGTTGATTAATGCTACGTATTAAGTCTGTTTTGTTCTGTTAAGTTTATTTGAGCCATCGTTGTGCAGTCCGATGTCAGTAAACTTGTAAGAATAATGCAGTTCTGATTTAATTACATTTAAGAAGATTTTTATGATGCTCATTGTTGTGATTATGAAGCCCTGTATGAGATCATGTGGCTCTCCTGTGCTGTAGGTTTGCCTTGCTATTGCACACTACTCTCACCCAGCCGACAGTCAGCTACTGTTTGGGTTCGAGTACGTTGGTACGTGCTTCTACGGCTCCTCGGGTAATTCAGACACACACACACACACACTCTACCACACTCTACCACAAACGAACTGGCAAATTAGTTGAGTAGCGCACTTCAGTAGGCCCAGACTGAGTAATTTTGACTTTTTTTGTGCATAGGTGAGAAGGTGAATGGAGTGGACTCGGGGAAGGGTGTGCAGACAGCCATGTTTGACTGCTCTTCTGACTGGGACAGAGAGATCAAACGCTCCGGTGCTACAGAATGGAGAGTGTGTGCCATTAATGAGGAGTATTTGGTCTCCCCAAGGTGTGTACGCCTGCGTGCGTGTGCCTGCATGCGTCTGTGTCTTTGTGTGTGTATGCCTCTGTCTGTGTGTGCATCACCTGTGTATCTGTGTCTTTGTGTGTCTGTACACATACAGCATGTACTGAATATTTCTTTCCAAAGAGCAGTGTGGATTATTAGAGAAATTAGGATTAGGAAAATTAGGGTAAGTCTAGCTCATTATGTACAGAAATCTTCTTTTAATGAAAGCAACATTGTCTTATGCAGCAGGCTTAGTAAATCAGGCAGTACAAGCTTATATAACGGATCTGTGACGCACGATAACATTTACTGTTGCTACTGACACACTTTCAGATCAACATCATAAAGTAAGAACATTTTTACATTACGTGTGAACTAGCCCTAAAAAGAGCAAACCGTGATTTGTATTACTATTCTTTATTTTAATTTTTATTATTTAGTTTTTTGTTTAAACCAAATTGACACCACTTGACAACAGGAAGAGTGAATGCATTTCAGTGACTGATGTTGCCACTGTTTAGTCCAAAAGAACTGCTTGGATTTACATGGTTCATGTGTTTGATTTGGTCATTTGATCGCACGCTCATATTTGCAGATTACTGATGAAAAGGCTTGCTGGTGAAGGGATTTTAAATTCAACAGTACAGATATGTTGCACTCTGTCTTTGTGCTGTAATACCTGTTTTTTCATCCTAAGTAAGTTAAGTGTAACCTAACTAGTTACTTACTGTAAATTTACCGATTAGCATTTCTCAAAGACGACGCACTTAGAACCAGTTAAGATTAGGATCAAGCACTTTACACAGTGCATTGTCCCCCGTCCCCCGTCCCCCCCCCCCCCCCCCCCTTGTGTAAAAAGGGACAAAGATAAACAATCATTGTGACAGACACTTTACCAGGGCCTCACAGTCCCTCTCTTCGTCCTGTTGCTGCATGCGAACAGTGAAAGTAATCGTGTCTGTCTTGTTTACGGTCTTAAAAGGGTGCTGTGTCTTGTTCCCCAGTCTCCCGGAGTTCTTTGTAGTCCCGTGTTCCTTGGCAGATCAGGACCTGAAGCAGTACGCCTGTTACTTTAAAGCTCAACGTCTCCCGGTGAGTGCACAGCTTCACTGTCCCTGCCATCATTGCTGTCCTTAGTTACAAAGTGCTCTCCAATTAATGTCAAGTGTGAGAGAAAGTGCAAGTTAATGAGTCGAAAAAGCCAAGCTAGAGAGTATGTCATCAAATCCTAGATTAAATGATGCACGTAATTCAGGAAAATAGGTTTTATTGTTGTATTAAGGGTTTCAAAAGCATTTCAGCTATTTATGTACAAGGAGCAATGTTTTGCTTGTATCATAAAACTAATTTTGTGTGTGTGTGTGTGTGTGTGTGTGTGTAGTTATGGTGCTGGAATCATCCCAATGGGAGTGCCCTGGTTCGTATGTCCAGCATCACCGAGCCCCAGCAGCAGAGGAAGCTAGATCAAAGGTATGGAAATGTTTGGGAGAGAGAGGAGAGTACAGTTGTCATCTGTTCTCTTACACTTTGCATAAACAACATAAAAAAAATCTGGGTTCAGATAATAGGCCGTGGGAATGCAGGAAGTCTGAATTCATTTTCCTCGGGTGTTGCATAGCAAGTGTCTGTTTCCAATTTATTTTGAATCTCGCAAAGAGCATGTCGGCTCAATCGCTTAATCTTTTGGCACGACAGACTAGACCACTTGGCAAGCACGATGCTCAAACAATGCTGTCATAAAACCAAGAAACCCGACATCTCCAAAAACAACATGTTTATGATTTGGTACTTTGTTTAAAATGTATACAGGATGACGAATCTACTTCTGAATTTTTGACAGGATTTGCAGTGCAATAATGAAAAGCCACCCGATGCGCAGCAACGTCCTAAAGACAGATTTGGACAAGAGTCTGCCGAGCATCCAGGAGATCCAGGCTGCATTAGTGAAGTTGCGGCAGATCTGTGTGATTGGTGAGCAGAGTCACTCCCTGCATTCACGCTCAGCCTCTCTGTTTACATTGACTGTTTACCTTCCAGAAAAGGACTTTGAATACAAAGGGGATTTCAATGTCTAGCTTCTTCAACTGGACCAGTGTTTTCACACATCTGGTGCTCAAGTGCCGATGCACTGCACATTATAGTGTTTTTCTGTTCCTGACCCACCTAATCCAGCTCATCACATGATTATGACTATGATGATTATGACTACATAATCATTAATTGTGGTAAACCGATAATTAGATTATGTCTTATTGTGCAACTGTGCATAAAAAGGCACTCGTAATCTGTGTATTACCTACTTATTCACTTGTACTATGTACTGCCTATTTATTGCAGTACCTTAGCTGAGTAGCTCCTAATCCTGGAGTACCCTTACCTTTGATATACTTGTTTTTGTGAACACACTAGAGCAAGGAAAACACTGATATGTGCAGACATGTCTCTTCCAAATAGAAAAAGTTGTTGCATTTGGATTTACTGGATTCCTTGAGTGGAATTGGAAAAGCTGAAGTAGACCTCTATAGCTGTGTGTCATTATGTCCATACCAGTTGTTTATTAGGGAACAGAAGCATTACCACAAGGCCATCTGTCATCTGAGTGACATCAGTAATTTACTGCAGTTATCCACACTTAAGGTGTTTATACCATACATACTGTACAGCTATCATACTTTATTTCTAACTGCTCAATTTTTAGTACAATATTACTGTTTAAAAAAAAAAAAAAACTTCTCTACATCCCCTGGCAAAAATTATGGATTGTTCACCCGGATTTTTTTTTTTTACTACGCAGCAAATAAACAAAGCACAGATATGACACAAAACAATTTTTGTTTAACAGCTGAACATCCTGGCTTTGTGAAACATACCTCAAACAAGTTAAATGAAATTATTTTCATTAATGGAATATTGTTTTCCAGATCAAGTAGAGGAACAAATTATGGAATCACCTTGTAATTTGCATTTCTATAACAAATACTGGCACTGGTCTTAAAAACTGCAGTAAATTATTCTGCAGTTAAGAGTGCTTACTGACTTTAATCTTGGACTTTTTGAAAGGAAACATGGCCTCAACAAGAGAGTGGTCAATTGAAACAATGGAAAGGATGATAAAACTCCTTCAAAAAGGAAATCCAGCACGGAGTGTGGCAAAAGATGCCGGTTATTCCCAGTCAGTGTCTAAAATTGGTGCAAATATAAACAAAATAGGAAGGTTATAAAAGGAAAATAAATGGGGTTATACCAAGGAAAATTGCAAACATCAGGATAGAAAACTCAAACCAGCACCAACACCTAAACAGAAGAAAATAAGGCTACAGTGGGCTAAAGAGACACAGTCATGGGAGTGTGGATGATGGGATGAAAGTGATATTCAGTGATGAATCACAAATCTGCTTTGGCCAAGGACATGATGCTGGAACTTTTGTCTGGTGCCGTTCTAATGAAACATATAATGATTTGCCTGAAGAAAACAATCACATTTCCTTCCTTATTTATGATATGGGGTTGCATGCCAGGTAAAATACCAGGGGAGACCTGAACAGTTGAACATTGGTGTACGTTGAAATTTTGGACACTTTTCTCATTCCATCGATAGAAAATAGGTTTGGTGGTGATGGTCATTTTTCAGGATAATGAATCTCGCCACAGAGCAAAGAGTGTTAAAGCTTTTCTTCAGAAAAAGCAGATCAACTCATTGACATGGCCAGCAAACAGTCCAGATCTCAATCCGATTGAAAATCTATGGTGGAAATTTAAAAAAATGGTCTATGACAAAGCGCCATCCTGCAAAGCTGATCTGTCAACCGTTATTCGAGAAAGTTCAACCAGCTTGATGGAGAATATTGTTTTTCATTAGTGATGTGCACGCTTCAAAGAATTCAGGCCGTCATAAAAGCCCCAAGAGGAGCAACAAAGTACTTTTGTTATTAATTCCAATTTTTCAACATAATTTGTTGAGTAAAAAAAAAAAAAAAAAAAAATGGAAAAAAAAAAATTTGTTCCTCTACTTGATCTGGGAAAAAAAAAGCCATTAATTAAAACAATTGAATTAAATTTGTTTGAGGTATGCTTCATATAGCCAGAATGTTCAGCTATTAAACAAAAATTGTTTCGTCATATCTGTGGCTTGTTTATTTGTTACGGAGTAAAAAAAAAGCCGTGTGAACATCCTCCAAGTGCGGTGATTCCATCATTTTTGCCAGGGGTTGTATTCAGTATTCACGTTAGCCACACCAATATTTGTTCCAGACTTTATAGACTTCCTGTTAGTCAGAATCACTTTTATTTCTACTTGGAGAAAAGAGTAATTCCGTTGGTGAAGCTGTTTCACAGAACAACACCTATCAGAATCACTCAACCCAGTTCTGCAGTTAGGATCTATTGCACTTGGATGCTCTTTCAGACTGTAGAGAATCTAGATGTCTCATAATAAAATTAGATTGGTCTTATAATCAATAAAATTAACGGCTGTTGAAGGTATTACAGTATATGCTGATATACAGATGGGTGACAAATTAAAGGAAAAACCAACATATAGTGCCCCTATTACGATGTTACTGCCAGAACACAAGCGTCCATTAGAACTTCAGTATACTTCGGCATTAATTTACCAAGTCTTTGGAACTCTACTGGAGGAAGGAACACCATTTTCCTAAAACGATATTCCCTCACTTCTTGTTTTAATGGTGGTGATGCAGATGCTCTGTATAAAGCGTCTGTCCAAAATCTCCCATTCTTACCCTAATCCCTATTCAACTTGTGTTTATCAAAGGAAGGGAGGATAAATGTGTGTGTGTGTGTGTGTGTGTGTGTGTGTGTGTGTGTGTGTGTGTGTGTGTGTGTGTGTGTGTGTGTGTATACACAGATCCCTTCGAGGAGTCTGAAGAGAAGTGGCTGTCGTCCATGGAAAGTTCACGGTGGATGGAATATGTCAGGTATGAATAAACACCATGCATTTGCCAAATGAGAAGCTGGCTCTCTCACAGCCTCGTGCTGGCAGCAACTCTCTGACACCTTCCTTTATTTCAAGGAGTCACTGTGGGAGTGACGAATGCCAAAACTGAACTGAGTAGATGATATTTTATAACATCTCATTCTTGTCGTTGCATTTATTATATGAAGGCCTGCCTAAAAATGGCTAAAACGATCAGTTAGTTTGCTCAATATTGAAATAACATTGGTCATACTTAGGCACAAATTATTTAAAAAATAATTGTGTATTTTCATAAATGTAATGTATGTTTTCTATTTTAGAAACACAATTAGATTGAGTGTTGGTGGATGGATAGGCATGCATGCCACCACAAAAAGTCATGACTTTGTAGCTCCTGATTTAATGTACAATGCATTGGACAGTATTTTAATATTTGTTCACATATAGGCTGTTCCATTAGTAAAATCTGATGTTTTTCAGGGCGTTTTTGAGGCATGCAGTGGAGGTCATCTTCATGCTGGAGGGGAAGCAATCCTCTGTCATTCTGCAAGGTTAGAGATGCTCAGAGTTGCTGCTGGATATTTAAATCTGTGTACTGTTATATTCATCACTGTCATTTCTACCCTACACAAATCCATGGAAATGAATCTGAAAATAGGGTTCTCTCTCTCTCTCTCTCTCTCTCTCTCTCCCTCGTCCTCTCTCTCTCTCTGCTATTCTTAACTCTGTTCATCAGAAACCTTGCTTAATTTTTTTCTTATGGGCTTCTCCCTGCAGAAGAAGAAGACCGGGATTTGAGCTGCGTCATTGCGTCTCTGGTGCAGCTCATGTGCGACCCTCATTGCCGGAGTCTGGCAGGTTTTCAGGGCCTGGTGCAGAAGGAGTGGGTGATGGCTGGCCATCGCTTCCTCGACCGTTGCAATCATTTGAAGAAGAACGACAAGGAGGAGGTAAGAGTCTGGAGACAGCTGGAGTCCTGAGACAGCTAGCAAATTGTACCTGAAGGGCAGGAGTGATGAAATGGCTGGCATGCAGTTTGGCATTGATTCAGCGTGAACAACAACAGGGGAATTGTTTTCATGGAACACACTGGTATAAGAACGGAAAATGAAAATTCCCGTTGTTAGAATAATTTCGTCCAAATCTGTGATGCATTTACAGTGCATAGAAACCATTTTCACAAGAAAACAAACATCAAGAACAAACCAAAGCTAGATGGATATCTTTAACCTGCCGAGTCTTGTTGGATGTCTCTTTATTTTTTTATATGTTGTGATACTAAGACCTAGTACAACAAGATACCTATTACAAGTTCAGCTAAATATGTTGCTTAGTGGCATGGATGCTTAACTGTATTATTAAAATGCCTTTTTTTGAGCAGGGAAAATATTTAAACGGAGAACCTGCACGCTCAGTATATCAGTATATCGTCTGTATTGTTTTCTCTTGTGCAGTCTCCCCTGTTTTTGCTGTTCCTGAACTGCGTATGGGAGTTAATGGAGCAGTACCCAGCAGCCTTCGAGTTCACAGAGATGTACCTCACGGTGCTGAGCGACAGCATGTGGGTCCCTGTGTTCAGCACTTTCCTTTTCAACTGCCCACGACAAAGGGCTGAACACAGCAGGGTAAGATGATCTGGCAACTTGCTATCAGCTTCGTGAGACACTTAATGGACTGCATTTTTCTGTTCTCTTTATTTCTTTCTATCTTCCTTAATTAATACAGTGCACTGTTTTTGTCTCCTTTTATCTGCATTTCTCTCCTCCTTATATCAGGACTTTGCCCTGAGTAAGAGTATATCCCTGGGACATGACAAAGTTCTGCAGTTCCCACCTGTGTGGGACTGGTCGCAGCAGTTCAGCCTGAAGGATCAGACTCTCTTTAACAATCCTCTGTACGTGGGCAAGAGCACCCCCTGTGTGCACAACGGCACGGTGCGGACCTTCACACACAGGCGTAGCAAGGTGAGGATTGTTTGATAACGACTCCCATCTTTCTCATTTTCATACAAAAATTCACATGGCTTCTCAAAAGGTGTAATATTATACCCGGAAACATGGGTTTAAACGTGTATATTCATTCTAAAAGGTTAGTTGTTTTTAGCTTCTTTTACTGTTGTTCCAGAAATTATTGTCTGAAAGTAATCAAAGAAAAAGAAAATAACTGGAATATTTTATTGAACACCCAACGAGATACGCTTCATTTTTTTTGTTAAAAGAATCCAAAACTCGCAGTATGAGATCGAGATAGATCTATAATACACACACACACACTACCGGTCAAATGTTTGGAGACACTCGACTGAAATGTTTCTCATGATCTTAAAAATCTTTTGATCTGAAGGTGTATGATTAAATGTTTGAAATCAGTGTTGTAGACAAAAATATAATTGTAATATAAACGGATGACTTGGAGTGAATTATTCTGAAAAGCAGCCAGTAAGAGTCCAGCGTCGGTGTGAACTCCTTTAATACTGTTTAAAAAGCATCTCGAGGAAATTCCTCAAGAAATCAGTCGAGAAAATGCCAAGAATACATTTCTGGAAATTCTAGGTAGAAAGGGGGTCTACTTTGAAGATGCTAAAATACTCAATTATTTTGATTTATTTTGGATTTTTTATCACAACATAATTCCCATAGTTCCACTTGTGTTACTACAGAGTTTTGATGACATTATTATTATTATTATTATTATTATTATTATTATTATTATTATTCTAAAATGTGGGAAAAATAAAGAATGAGTGTGTCTATATTTTTGAGCGGTAGTGTATATACAACCCAAACCATGTTTTTGATTTCAACTACTTGCTTAACCAATTCCATTTCTAATAGATATTTTATAAGGGAATGAATGAATAAATAAATAAATAAATAAAAGAATCATTTTAGCACTCCGTTGTGTGTAAACAGTTTGCTAATTTTATTTTCCTGATATGTTCTTTTAAAAAGTTGGCTACAAAACCTTGTAGCGTATTTCAGAGGTCAGATACCTGGAAATAGCATTATTGTGGTCTCCTTGTCTGTACCATATTAACAGAACACACTCTGCCATATCACTGCATGTCACCCAGAATAGGACCTGTGTTCAGCTGTGGTTCTGTGGCGCTCCCTTTTCATTGATTGCAATTGTAGAGGGGAGGTGACCAAATTTTGCTAAGCAACATTTGGGTAGCAGTCAGTAATTCGGACAAAATATTAATATGGTAGGTGTATGTATGATGATGGCAAATGGTATGCATCTTTTTTCTTTTTTTTTGGCAGAAAAACTACAGTTCCACACTGCGAGGTCTGCCTTCAGAGCTGAAGAATGGCGGTCTGACTGTACTTGATACTCTGCCTCGACGTAATTCTTTGATGCCGCGACTCCGTACTGACGCTTCACAGGCGAACGAGAAGCAGGAGAGCCCTGCCGAACACTTCCTGCAGGACTGGATTTCTCGGCCAGCCGACCTGCAGGGTTTGCTGCTGCCACAGCTCCTGCCTTCCCATCTACCCCTATGGAAGCTCTACTTCCTGCGCTGGGTGCCCGA
Organism: Ictalurus punctatus; assembly: GCF_001660625.3. Classification (NCBI taxonomy): domain Eukaryota; kingdom Metazoa; phylum Chordata; class Actinopteri; order Siluriformes; family Ictaluridae; genus Ictalurus; species Ictalurus punctatus. Next base: position 7,960,367 of record NC_030442.2, on the reverse strand, counting down.
GGCCCGCATCCCCAACGGTGGCCCCATCACCACCTTCCACAAGCTCTCTGTGCTGGTGGACGAGATAGAAATTCTACAGAATCAGCTGAGGCAGTACACAGGAGGGGCGACTCCAGCGCGCAGCCCCCAGGATGAACCCAGCAAAATGTACTTTAGGGCAGGATTGTCTCCAAGCGAGTCCCCTACTCCTCCTGAGTACCTCAGCTCCTCATTCCCCTTCTCCCCTATGGGCAATCTGTGTCGCCGCAGCATCCTGGGTACTCCCCTCAGCAAACTCCTCAACGGAGCCAGAATCTGGCTGTCCACAGAGACGCTGGCCAATGAGAACCTCTGAAAACCTGAAGCCTGATTAGAGGCCTCCAAGCAGCGCTTGGATTGATGTAGCGTCACTGTGCATGATTGGAAGCCTCTAGAATGTTCTCCCGTATTCACACTGGTCCATTTGGCTTGTCGGTTCTTTTAAAGAGCTCTTCAGCCACATGCCAACATCAGAATAATACTGGTCAGTTGCGATGGTGTGTATTTGGCAATGGACAAAGAAAAGTCATAGCTAACACTGAATCATGCTGTGACGTTAAGATAGAGATTCTTTTATTTCTGTGCTGGTTTGATTTACTAAAGATTTAGTATGTTGTCCAGTAGGCATGAGCCAATATTAGAATTTCAGATCACCGTAACTGCCCAGATCGCCTGGATTCCAAGTGCAGTTTTTGTAATTACTAAGAAATTACGCCTCAGTGGGAGATGTTCCATGGTTCTGTCTATCCTTGAACTCTCATCTAATGAATATTGCAATATGGTGTATAAATCGGTACATGCCTATTGTTCAGAATTTATTTGCCAGTCTTTGGGTGTGTGTTTTTTTTTTCTTTCTTTCTTTCTCCATTTACAAAGCACCAGTATGAATTCGCACATTCTTCTATATAGTTTCACGCTTTCTGAACTGCCAGTACTGATTAATTTCTTGTTTTTTTGGGGGAGTTATGGCATTAGGATAAATGATGAAAGTAGGACTGTAAGTTAAGCCTGTGGTAGAAAAATCTTTTAACTCTTAATTTTTTATTTTTTTTATTTTATTTTAGTATGTATAGTTATATCGATTTTGTAAGAGGCCTTCTGGAAAGGTCTAACCGTAGGTAGCTATTATTAAAATTGTGACTCGTATGGGTAATGTCAGGGATTGCCCACAATAACCCCCAAATGCAGGTGACTACTGTGCACTCACAGTGATCTCTAACACACACAGGCTGGTCCTCGTCCGTTAGATCCCTCACCCAACAGACGCACAGAATAGCTGCTCCGAATGACTGACTACTGCTCCAACCAATCAGCCGGTTGAACTGGTACAGCAGTCGAGTGCACCGTATCCCAATAGGCACATAGTGAATTAGCTTTAGATTGGAAAGTCGAGCTTGTAAAGGTAGGTTAGGAGTTTTATTGGGGGAGGGGGAGGGGGGGAACAGCACTTGTTACCTCTGTTTTTTTTTTTTTGTTGTTGTGTTTTTTTTTTAACTGGACAGTCACCTTTTGTTTGATCTGTAGCCTTCTATAAAGACATGAATTTATCTTAGATGTAGATCAGGGTTTGGGACGAGGGTGGACGATATGTTGATAGAAATATCACAATAAATTGTCATGATCTACTTTTCTGAAAGTATCATGAGGATTGTTGTAGAATTGTGTTATTACTCACAGTAGCAAGTAGTGTATTGGATATTAATATAATTTTCCCTACTTTTTCTTCCTAAAAACAAAAATAATTTGCAGGGTTTTTAAAAAAAAATAATTATTATTTTATTTAGTTCTACTAATTTGACTGTTTTAGTGAAACAGACATGTATTGTAAGAATGCCTTCAGACATTGTGACGTTTTTTGACATATGGCCCACCCTTATATTGTGAACATGTATTTGGATGCAACTTTATTTTTTACCTTTTGTTGTCATAAATATGGTACTTTTTTCACCCATTAATTCCCAATAATATTTTTGTGATTAGTTTACCACTAATGCAGTGCACTCGAAGCTGTTGACCGCAGAAATTACTTGACCTTAACACATTTAAGATTTTTCACGAAACAGCGTTGATATTTATTTAGATATGCAAAGAAGCTGAACCAGGGTTGTTTATTCTAATCCTGTGTGCCTTTTTGAAATCGTGGCCTTGCTATTGAGTGGATGTTTTTCTTTCTGGTCCTTTCTCTCAGGCTGTAACATGCCGGCACTGCCTCCTACATCAGTGGCTAAACTCAACATAATTCCAAAGCTATGTGTGGTCATGTGTAGAATTGTGTTAAGTATAAGCTATGAGGTGGTGTGCTGGGCTTCTGTACATCTAAAAGGGCTCTGATGAACTGAACTATTCTCAGCGCTACGGGGCCCGACTCTGAGCCGCTATGCAAGACACCATGCTTCTGATTTGTTTCCTTGTGAATTAAAAATGGGTTGACACTTCTACTTGATTTATTTATTTTTTTTCTAATATCAGACATGGCACAGGCTCTGACACCCTCATACGTAATACTTTTTAAAAGCACTCTGAAAGAAATATACAGGTTGTTGGTTTACAGAGGGTTTGTTGTTGTACATTAAAAGAAAACGTATTTCTTGTGTTGATGTATGTTAGATCAAGGGCAGTTAACCTACGCTTGAGTCGGTTTAATGTGTGGTGTTGAGTGTGGGTGTGGTTATTAAACTAAATTTCATTGCATAATAATGAACAAAATAAAACCACCAGATTTAAAAAATATATATATATATATATTTATAGCCTAAAAACATTAATTCAAGACATTTAATTTATAACAAGGAAAGTACAGCTCCACGATATGCTGTAACACCCCTGATTTAGCTCATCAGATCTTTATCCAAGCTTTCATGAACCGGGGTGGTTTATTATCTACCTGGGTGAAGTTTCCCCGAAAGCAGCACTTCACGAACGTCATTCCTAAATGATTTAGCAAGCGATTATCTCCCCGAGTTCGGTGGTGTCACTCATCGGGACACCGTTACATTTCAATTTACTGGCTGATGTTCCAGGAAGAAATGAAACTGTAGGGGAAGACACTTCGTTACTCTACCTCGCTGTTTTACCGAGTGTTTTGCTTGCCAAAACTCTGAGCCAATACATAATTTAATAAGGTCATTGATTCTGCATAAAATCTTGCTCTTCTAAAGGCTTAACCTTATTTAACCTACTACCGCATGTAACTAATCTGGATTTTGTCTTGTAAGTAATGGGAGAAATCTGGATATTTTTTAACTCTGACACGAGATGAGATCAGACCTCAGATGTTTTAAAGCACATGCTCAGTGCACACAGCTTTGTACTGCAGTTTCTCATATTGGTTAAATTAAGCAAAACAACAACCACACACCAAATAAGGACCATATTTGTTTTTAAATATGACAAAAACCATTTTAATATAAATGACCAGATCATGTGGAGATCTGGGCTCGATTCATTCTCATCTTATAAAGAGAAAAACTGTACATGATACACAACACAATTAGAACTTTATAACTTCAGCTTGCTGGCAGAAACCACTTTCTGTTTCTTCTTTTTGGCAGACTGATCCTTTGAGCCCTTGACTTGACTCCTGACTTGGTCTTGAAGTTGGGAGAAGAAGGCTTGAGATGAGCGCAGCGCTTTGTCCATCCCATCGTCCTGTGAGGTACGACAAAAAAATACATCCAGTATGGATGTCTTACGAGTGTGTTTAACATAGAGAGGCGAGACACACAGCTTGACGCTGGTCAGAGTTTAGTTTGAGTAAACTGTTTTATTTGTTCTCAATAACGTGGATTGGATTTTAGTGGGTTTCATCACCATAGTAACTCGCGCTATACAGCTAACCTGCTCCGGAGCAGGTTTTAATCTGGTTAAGAAAACTCTTAACCCAACTTGGACCAATCAGCAATGAGCAAAGTGATATATATATGACGTGTTTGTGGAGCTCGGAGCGCAGATAATGAAGGGAAAGAACTTTTAGGGACGGATACAATCCCCTGCTTTTCCATCTTTTCTCCATCTGTATGAAAGATATGGATTTTCAGCAGATGGTATATTTTCTCTGCCGGCTTCTTGATCCGCACGTTAAAAACGTGACACGCTGAAGCCGCTTTTACTCTACGTGTTCTCGGCGAGTGGTACATATTTTCATGTTGGCATTAATCCCGTCCTAATACACTGTCACAAATTGATGTTGATTTTATTAATATGTAATATGTCGGGGTTATAAATTTTCAATCTGTTTATTCTCATTGTGAGCCTATAAAAGTCAACTTATGCATTTATACGATCAGCAAGTTTCCCGAGCTTTGGCAGGCGCCACGGTGTTGCTTTTTGTAGTTAGTGTAGCTTTAAATTCTTCATATGTTCGCATAATAATTTCTTGCTCCTCAACCGCAAGTATGCACACCTGCATGGACTACAGCTGTTGGACGACTGATCTGAAGAGTGCAAGTTCAAATCCCAGCAATGCCGAGCTGCCACTCAACAACTGTATAAATGAGATTGATAGAAGTCGCTCCGGATAAGGGCGTGAAATGTAAATGCTTCAATTTCAATTTAAACGAACCAGATTTTAGTACAAATCGATGACTGCTGACATAATCCGTATCCTCTCATGATAATATTCATCCACCGAGTTTTTAGCAAACAGCAGGATTTGGGAGTGTGAGCTATAGTCTCACTAGCATGAGCTGCAATGTGTTTAAACACACACCGAATGAAAACTTTTGTTAAAACAAAAAAGGCAACAGGAAGTAGGGGTTATTTTCTTTCTCCGAGTATTTAACGCTGAATAAAATTTGAATGAAATCTGCTTTCTCTGACAAAACCCCTGACCCAAATTTCACTGAGAGAACAAGGCAAACACTAACCGTGAGTACTTTGGCCTTCCCTCCTTTAGCGAGTTTTTTGAGAGTCTCTTCCACTTGGGCCTTTGACTTTTTCGTGATCTTTCCTTCACTCGCAGCTTCTTTAAGCTTCTTCCTCTTCTCGCGCTCCTGGATCTTCAAGCGCTTCACCTTCTTCTTCCTGCGTCTCTCCCGTTTCTTATCGGTGGCCGTTTTCTCGGAGTCACCGAGAACATCTCCAGCCCTGTTCTTCTCCTGAAGGATCAGAATTGAAGTGTATAGGGAAGTGAAATACAAGGCAATTCTATGCCGTTTTGTGGTTATAAATAGCGCGAGTAGTGTGTTCGCACTGAAAATACCAAAAAGAAAAAGTAAACTTGAAATAACCGGAAGATACACTTAATTAACCGGAAGAAGAAAAAAAAAAACGTGTGGAATGTTGGACACTTCATGCACTCAACTGTCGCAGCTTTAATTACATAGCGGGGTGGGGGAAATGGAGGGGCTCTGAAAAATAGAACCTTACAAAATTCATACACTACACAGTTGAGTACATAGTGAATAAGTACATAGTGCTAGTCTTATTTCAGTAGAGCGGTTACTGGAGATCTCTTTTCCAAAAGTGCTCAAGTGATCTGCTCATTTCTTACTGGATTAAAAAGTCTTTCCGTTAAACCGAGCAACAAGACGACGCAATAGAAAACACCAACCTTGACTTCCTCAGGAGCCAAAAGAGTGGCGTTGCTGACGCTGACTGGAGCCACTTCCTCCATCGTGATTGAAGGCAGATTGGACACTACCTTCACCTCAGGAATATGCTAGAAAAACGGACAAAATAAACCGATTGCGTGAACTAATACTGTAGGTGTGAGGAAGGTCGTTCGGCCCAAAGCTGAACAAATCAGGGCCATACAGACTTACCGGTTTTGGCGTGAAGTGGAAGTTGGAAAGTGCATCCAGTTTGAGGAAGAGTGAGTCCATAAGCTTTTGAATTTCTACATGAGCTGGATTCTCCTCTTCCTCGGTCTTTTCCTGAAACCCAAGATAAACGACCCTTTTAATACTCTATTAACTCGACAGCTTCATTACTGGACAGAAGGAAAAAAAAAATAAAAATCACTCAAATTTGCAGGAATAGGCCTGTAAGTTTAAATGCACAACAGCTCTATAATATATGATATAATACATTATACTATACTATTATAACTCAAAACTAAATGGCATCAAGTGCTTGGCTAGCATTAGCACATTAGCTGTTGTCTCAACGCTACCAGCATCACACGTACAACTAGAGCTACGTTGAAATTCTGCATAGGTGTCTGGCCAATTTCTTTTTCATTACGCTTTATATTTTGCTCGTTTTTGTATGTAAACACAAAGCGATAGCGCAGTGAAATACCAGAAATACTGTATGTTAGCTTTGTGCTGCATGTTTCTACACGTCAAAGCCTTCTTATACCTCAGTGCTTTTCTCACACTATAGCAGCAATTTATCCATTTTATAAGTTTAAATGGAATTTTTAGACGCTCCCTTACCGACTCCTTTAATATAAAGCGCTGGCGAGCTGCGTTTGAGAGTTTAGCTTCAGCAGGAGAGAAATTTGAAATATATTCAGTTGTACTTTGTTCACTGTCCACTCCAGAGTAAGAAAACACGTACGTCATCCTTTTTGTGTGTTTATTTCTTGAGGAAAATGAAGAGAGAATCTCAAATGCGCAGTGATTATCCGATATAAAACCAACTGTACCGTGGTGACCGCAAGGCACTCGAAAATGCGTTCGACTGCGAGGGAGATCACTTCCAAATACAGGCACGCGCCGTAGTTTCCTCCCACCCCAACACTGATTTCTGCTTTGAATGAACCACTGACAGGTTTCTAAGCAAGGCGTCTGCGAACGCAAAGGGATTTGCGATTCCGTTTGAATTGTGCCAGGCTTCATACGCGACGCTGAGGAAATGAAAGCGGATAACCGTTATTGCTGTGTCGATCTGACCGGGTCATGACTTGTAACACACGGGCAATGCAATTGCAAACAGACTTGGCGTGTCCATATGAAATGTGGAAGACTCTGAACGTTCATGTAAACGGAAATGCAAACAGTGATACGAGATGTTCATTTGAATTACGTCACAATTTTCTGGAAAGACAGTTTGCAGTAATTTTTGAAAATTGTCCACAGGATACTTCCATATGTGTGTGTTACGGATTTGTTTTGGAATTCGTTCTTCTAAGTCATTAATATGAAATGACTGTATTGCACTAAATGTTCAGTAAATTTGTGTGTGACTGAAATACATAAGCAATACAAACTTGTAAAATTGCAGTAACTCATGCCGATTATACAAGCTGAAGCCGATCAATAGAGATTTCCATTAGTGAGTATTCTTATCTGTAAATCAAGAGCTCTCATAACTCTCTTCGACTAACAGGATTTTCATAAATACATCATTTCTTGTGTAAATGCTCCTGTGAATGCTGATAAATTAGTTTGGTCAAGTCCCCAGAAGACCAGAGTCCTTCAAATACACGGTTCCTGTTCGATGAGATTATTGGTAAATGGTAAATGCTGCTGTTGGGGCATGGGAAAGCTCACCTGGTTCCGCTTGATGTACTCCTGCTCGTAAACTTCAGCCAGACTCAGCTTGCTCTTTTCGTGGTCCAGCGTCAGCCTTTTCTTATACTCGAATACCTCCTCCTTTGGCTTCTCCTTCCTCACGACATCATCCCAGGCCTAACACACAGCCACAGTTTAACTGTGAAACAAACAGCGGTGTGCTTACACGTTTATTTCCCTAGTATGAAGGACGGAAATATTCAAACCTGGTCTTTTATTCTCTGCTTGATGATCTCTTCGAGCTGCAGCGTCGTCTCCTCCGTGACCGCAGGCGCTTTAGGAAGTAAGTAAAAAAAAAAAATGAATTCCCAAAAAAACAAAAAAAGTAATGCTTGAATCAGGATGTGTTTAATGTATTCTTTAAAGTTAATGTTTTTAAGAAGGAAATGGAAATCTCTCACACACAAAATCTTTTCCCAAACTTTCATACATGTGCTTTGAATGACATTATTAAAGCTGCAGTGTGGAACTTTTTTGGATAAAAATAAGCAAAAATCAATGATTGAGCAAGTACATTAAAAAAAAAAAAATCAGTGTACAAAACTGTCTCCTTACCGTACCCTGATTATCAATGATAAGCTTATAATAATTATTTATTATTAAGTAACTTGCACTTTTATGTTTCAAACAGAGATGGCGATAGAGAGGCAAAATTCAGTACTGCTGCTTTAAGCTATAAAATCTCATGCAAAATATATCATTTTTAAAGCGAGAGAGACAGACAGAGAGAGAGAGACAGAGAGAGAGAGACAGATCTTACCCATCCTGGATGCTTGATCAAAATCCACATCCTCCTCTAGCATGCTGTTCTCTGGCCGAGTCTGTGCCGTTACCTCTCCGGTCAGCTGCCACGGCTTCTCAGCTAACGCTGCTTTCTCCAGCTCAGCGATCTTCTCTGCCATCTGTTTCACATTCACATCAATACGCCATTTTTACGACTCACTCAAATACAATAGGCAACGGATAAATATATACATAAACCATTACAAACCAATAAATATAATCATCTGTAAACAGAAAGTCTGTTAACGGAATAGTTTGTCAGAATAACAACCAAATGGATGCTTTTGCACTGGAGCCACAAGGATTGTAAAACTGACAAGTAACGAACGCTGGGGTTTTTTTTCCCCCAATAAAACTCACTGCAGTCATAAGCCACTTACACAATTTGGAACAGAAGTCATGTACTCATTTCTCGGGTCCACATCCTGCACATTTTGCCTTGAAATCTCCCACACATTTTAAGCATTGAATTATAACTAGTGTAAAGTTATATAATACAAGGTATAATATAAAGTTAGTAATATAATAATCCATACATCTATTTTCCATACTGCGTATCCTACACAGGGTTGCTAGGGAACCTGGAGCCTATCCCCGGGATATCGGGACATAAAGCCTGGAACACCCTGGACAGGGTGCCAACCCATCGCAGGGCACAATGACACACTACGGACATTTTGGAAATGCCAATCAGCCTACAATGCATGTCTTTGGATGGGGGCGGAAACCGGAGTACCCCAAGGAAACCCCCAAAAGCATGGGGGAACCTGCAATCTCGACGCACTCGGGGCGGAGACAGGATTTGAACCCCAACCCCGGGGATGTGAGGCAAACGTTCTAACCACTAAGCCACCGTGCCCCCCAAAAAATCTTTGTTAAATATGTGTGCAACAATTATTAGCACCCTTTTAGTCAATACTTTGTGCTACCTCCCTTCTTCTGAGGTAGGAAGAATTGAAATTTTCAAACACTGGTTCTGGAGCAAACCAAATGATTTTGATGTTCAACATCTTGTATTATTCCTATATTATTTCCCACATTACTCCTGGCTTTTGGGCACAATTGTGCCTTAACGAGTTGATTTCCTGTCAACTAGGAGATGTGCGTCCTGCTTAGCTGGAGCTTTAGTGCCACTTTGAATACGACTGGACAACCTCTGCTTTAGACTCTGGGGAGTACGGTCTGGTGTGATGTAAAATGTCTTAAGTTGCTGTGTCATTCATTCATTTATCTTCAGCACACGCTTTATCCTGGTCAGAGTCATGGGGGATCCGGAGCCTGTCCCGGGAGCTCTGGGTGTGAGGCGGGCAGATCAGTGCATCATGCACACATTCACACCGCAGGTAAAAGACCATTCTGTTTGTCCAAGATGGCAGCCCCAATAACGTTCCAGAGAAGTTGTGTTCATGTTTATAGATTACCGTAAACCACATCAGCATGTCTGTGGACATCAATGATAATCTGGACGTAGATATTTAGGGAATTACATACTTCTGTGACGTCCATTATTTGTTAGTTACGTAAACCATGTACCTCCAGTGCAAAACAAAATAAAAAGCACACATCAGACACACTGAAGGTTCCCCTAAACGTACCTTTTCTTGTCTTTTCTCAAACACTGATTTGGTATCTCTCGTTATATTTTTAGACTTCCCACCCAGAATGTCCTCCACATCCTCTCCTTCGCTCTCACTGGGGAGGTCAAAGGTCACCTTGCGCAAAGGGTCTCTGGCTTTCTGGCTCTCAGAGTCATCTCTACACAGTGCAAAAGAATCAGCCATCGTAAGCACCAAAAGCAGTACAATATCTTCATGGAAAAAATAAACAACCTCAAACATATACACATACTCCTCAAAATCCTCTGCGTCCATGTCCTCTTCGTCTTCCTCGTGGTCAGGTGCTGACTCAGCTTCTTCATCTGACTCGTGTTGAGCAGGATCTTCATCCACAAAATAATCTTTGTATTTCACGTCTCTGGAACTTGTCGACTGCAAAAGAGAAAAAAGAGCAACTTTAATTTGATCTGGTAAACGAGTTAACAGTTCGTTTTAATAAGCAGAGTGAGCTCAGTAGCTTCTCTCACCTTTTCCTTACTCTTCGATGCAGCAGGTTTATCAAATACCAGTTCATCCTCCTCATCTGAGGGCAGGTCCTGAAAGTAGTCAATTTCCTCACCAGCAGGTTCCTTCCCTTCCCGCTTGTCCATATCATCCAGAAAAGCCTCCATTTCTGACAGTTTAAAAAACTGATCGTCCACTTCTGACACAGTCCTAGATGTAGGTATCTTGGTTTCTGGTTTCTTTTTTTGCTTGGATTGTTTTTCAAATTTATCAACATCAAAGTCGATATCCGAGTCCTCGTCGTAAAGCTCCTCCTCGTCATCGGACGCAGATGATTTGGGTTTAAACCGGTTTTTTCTTTCGTCTTCCTCCTCCTCATCTTCTTCCTCATCATCATCATCATCATCATCCTCCTCCTCCTCCTGATCCTGCTCACCTACACCATCATCCTCCTCCTCTTCTTCCTCTGATTCTTCTAAAAGAGTCAGCGTATCATCTGTGACCGCCTTGCTTACTGAGTCCTCAAAGTGTGCGAGCACAGCCGTGTTCTGAAGCTCGAGTTCCTGCCAGATCTGCTCCTCGTCAAAGTTCTCCACCACCAGCTGGTCCAGCGGACTCCCCATCCACCCTTTCGGTTCATGAGCTTTGTGCAGATCATACAGGGTCTTTGTGAGGGATGTGAAGTCTGCAGCCAAGCCATCCTGTACACTGGAATGGAGTGAGAGAAAGGTCATTTTTCCCCACACATGCCTACTGATTTATGCAGTACCACGGCGTAAAGCGTCTCTACTGCTGTTAATTACTAAATGCAAGCTAAGTGGTATACTTTATCTAAAGCCTTAAAGAAACTATTTAAATGACACAAAAGCTTCACAGCTGCATGTAAACGAGCTTCATGTCGAATCTAAGAGACATCAACGGAAGGATAGCAGATGAACTTTTGTTGTTTTTTACATAACGCATTCTGTGGCACTGATTATCTGCGCACTGTCCTGGTTAAATGAACACGTTAATCAACCAAAGCACAACACTCCACACAGGCTAACACAGCTAGCCATCACCACATAACGTCCATAATTACACTGTTCCAGACTCATTCATCATAATAACTTTGTCTCAGATATTTAATAAATAAAAAAAAAGCACAATTCTTGATTTCCTTACTTTAGAAACAACTCAGGCTGCGATGTATTGCTGTTTAAAATCTGTAAACATTTCTCCAGCGTGTCATGTACAATCCCATTCGCCATGGCTGCACACGCATGGGACCAACAGTGCACGTGGTAAAAATGCTCCCCGGAAACAAAAGGCAGAATCGAGTCGTTCCGCACGGATTGCTGAAGAACGACTTTATATTTAAAGTACGTTTATATTCTCGTAAAATGCGGATATATTTTTTACAGAGTATGAGACATTATTCACGGGTTTCCATTTTTATAATAAACACTGTATGTGAACGGTTGGTTCCTGATATTTATTTAAAAGTGTTGCGTTAATTCTTATTTAAATAAAGTTGTTCGGTTTTGTATCAGGAAACATGGCGGCCTCCTTTCTGAAGGTTGCAGGTAGGCTAAATAACAAATAAATGGACTGTTTTAAACAAGAAATCTCCGAATAATTTACGAATTTTATCAAAAGTAATGTTTTACGGAAAGTAGATTTCAATGTAAACTTTACACAAATGTTCTATAGCATCCTGTATATATACATTATAATAATAAAGTCTGTTTTATTAACAAACACCACACACACACCGGCAGTTTTTCATGCAAGTGACGTATACCATCGAGGAAATTATTTAATTATGATTTTATTAGGTAAATTTTATATACACAAAAGCAAAAAGATCAACTCCAAACCGTGTTTAAGGTCTATATGTATTATTAAAAAAAAGGTTTATTGACTTCAAGTGCATAGATAACAAAAAAATCTAGACATGCAGAGATAAAAAAAAAAAAGTTAATTAAGAGTTTTAAAAAATTATTGAAAAGTAAACATTTGAAATGCTGTATTTTTTTATGTAACCCTTTGTATCTATTTAATCTGCTGTTTCATATCTGGATTTCTTGTTATGTATATGTGTTTGTTCTGTATATGTAGCATTTAATTGTTAAAAATATGTTTATATATATATATATATATATATATATATATATATATATATATATATATATATAATTATAAAGTATATACTATTTGCAATATTGGGAGTAAAATGGTACCAAATACCTAATTCACATGTTTTCAACCCTGAATCAATCCAGGACCAGTCTTGGGAAACTGATATAATACATAATTAATAAGATTGTCTGTCTTCTGAGGTCTTTTCTCACTTTTGATTGTGCTGTATTGAACTTGAACAGAATTCCGTGTCTCTGTGTTTTGTTACGTGGACCTAATTGGAAGATATGACTCCAAACAACCTCTTAAACCTTAATCATTTAAGGTTGAGCTTAATAACTGTTACCTTAATAAAGACATAGACAGATTGTGTGTAAATGATTATTTTCATTTTGCTGAAAGTCTAATCTGAACAAAGGGTTCACAAACTTGATCACTGCTCTAGGTGAGGGGATAAATAAAGCTACAGACACGAGTTTTCTTACTTACATAAACACTATTTTGCAGCGACATGTGTCTCAAGATGTGCTGCTCGCCAGTCCTTATCAATGAGAACGTTTTCTTCAACGTTACCTGTCAGTCAGAGTGTCCCTCCATCCTTATGGAAGTTGGGTAGACTGAACCATGTTGCGATCGCTGTACCGGACCTGGAGAAGGCAACAGCTTTGTACCGGGATGTGCTTGGCGCCAAGGTGAGCGCTACTGTGCCTTTGCCTGAGCATGGGGTTTACACTGTGTTTGTGGAGCTCGGCAACACCAAACTGGAGCTCCTGCACCCTTTGGGAGAAAAGAGCCCCATTGCAGGCTTCCTGCAGAAGAACAAAGCCGGAGGAATGCACCACATCTGCATCGAGGTGAGCTGCGTTTTAGGTGTTAACAGTTTCACACCTCAGCTTATCCAACGTGATCATGAAATATAGTACCTGTATATTTACATCAGATGGTTTTATCCAAAGGCGCAATAACCTTGTGATAAATGTTTGTAGTACTGTTCATTAATCGACTTGTCTGATGCTTATAGGTTGATGATATAAATTCAGCAATAGCGGATCTGAAGGCCAAGGAAATCAGACTGCTTTCTCCGGAGCCACGGATAGGTGCTCATGGCAAACCTGTGATGTTCCTCCACCCTAAAGACTGTGACGGGGTTCTTGTCGAAATAGAGCAAGCGTAGTAATCAACACCTCTCTTTAAAACCTCGACACAAGAGTGAGAATTTGATGTTACTAATGAAGTTGAAATATTGATATAAGCTAAAGATGTTTTCTTTCTCACAGATCTGTAGTGTCTGACATTCATATGATTTTTCCTTGTTTGTAAATTACTGGCTAAATTAAGTGAATTAGCTTGTAATATTCTATAACATTTAAAAGGTTATTTCAGTACACTAATAGGTACAATTCAAAGGAACATTAGCAATCTGTTTGACATTTTTAATAATATGGCAAACGATAATGGAAATGGTTCCCATCGTTACTTTACGTAATGAGACCTGGGAGGCAGCACGTGTGGCCTGACCAACGACACGTATATGTATAGTAATATCATGATAATATAAGCATTTCACTGTTGGATACACAATCTCATCTTCTTTTCATTTTGTCATTGATATTATGACACGTTCCTGCCGTTTTTGCGATTACAAAAACGAGATCGTTTCCACACTTACAATCATCCAATATAAGTTCATTTAGAGTTTTCATTCCCAACAGTAATGAATTAAAACCACACAGGCGGAAAGGTTTTGAAAGACGGAACTGTTCCACTCTATCCATCCCTTCCTCAGACTTCAGCTCACTCGTCTGCACAAGAATGAGCATGTTACTGGGATACGATTTGGACCATATCCATCTCTCAGATGTCTCTCCTTCAACCGCTCACTCTGTACATCACTTCCCTTTGGACACAGCTGGAGGAGGGAGATTAGAGACTGATATTTTCTCTCAATTTTTTGTCTGTGTAGTTTCTGCTTCGCTACTTTGTTGAACCTTTGAATTATTGGAATAAAAGGGTCTGATTTGCAGCTTCAAGTCATCTGTGGCATCTCAGTTCCTTTGGCAAGATGGAAAAGGAACTGCAAAGTTCTTATTCAGTCTAAGAACATTTATACAACAACTATAGGCTACTTTGACTGGCATGCATACATGACACTGATAATATGGTTTTATACGATACATTTGTATACAGGTATACAGATGAAGGTTATGGTCCTTGCTTAAGAGTCCAGTGGCGGCACTCTGACAATCCTGGGGATTTAAACTCACAACCCACAGACGACAGAGTTTTTTAAACACTGCTTCCGTTTCGAATCCGGTTCTTTCCAAGGTTTCTCTCTCATATCGTCTCAGCGAGTTTTTCCTTGCCACTGTACCCTCTAGTTTGCTCATTGGGGATAAATTTGTACATGTAAAATTTACACCCTGAATTTATATCGTTCTGTAAAGCTGCTTTGTGACAATGTCCGTCGGTGAAAGCGCTATACAAATAAAACTGAATTGAATGGGCATTGGTTACATTTGCACGGGCATTTTAATTTAAAATATGCTCGACCTAGTGATGAGTCTTACTAGAGCACAGTCCTTTTGCTCTTACATGCAAGCTACTTCAGATGAATAATCTATTGCTCCATGTTATCTTTGGAAATGTTTTTCTCATTCGAAATATCAATTACATAACGACAGAACCTGAAGCAAATGATCTGCATTATGTCGGAATATATATTCTGAGCTGTGAGGATATTATATATCCAGTAAGTGTGATTTTTCATTGCAGCTTAATATGGAGAAATGGTTATTATTTGATTATAATGTGGGCAATACTCTCTGTATTCAAATCACACTTTCATTTTCTATATTTGTGGCTTCTCATAAGACTGCATTTATAACCTGAATTTTATGTCTTTAGTCACAAATGCTTTAATAATCTCGCTTCTTTCCATGATCATCTAATTCGCTATGGCCCCAGCCACACCCTCAAACCTTCCACAACCAGCTTGCTTACTGTTCCTCCTCCTCAGTTCTGTAGTTGGTTGACTTGTGTGGCTTGAATATCTTCAGATTTAAAACTCACCTGTTTCAACTGTTCTGATTGTAACTTTTGGTATTCATTGTGTACCTGCTGGTAGTTTGTTTTGTTTATGTAAAGCATCTTTGGGTCATTTCGAATGCACTATATAAAGAAAATGCATTCATCGTTATAATAGTTTTTCAATTGGTGAGTGAAACCAATCTTTGTGCAAAAATTGGTAAACTGCCAATCGTTTTTGTACTACCCAAAGTGCTTGTTTACTATAATTTATTATCTAAAGGCTCTTTTCTACAAGCTGTTCCGAGTACTTCAGTGCATCGCTGCCGTAGTGCTTCAGGGCAGGATTTTCCTCAATTTTGCTGGCATAATTTGGTGCGAATAACTAATTGGTGCTATGGAATGCCTACAGCATGTCCCTAATCACGTTAGTCACGCTATAAATATTGTCTAGCCCATGTGTTGATTGCTTCCTCTTTCTACCGATACTTATCACTAACAAACTGTTCTTCCGTGCAGCTGCCAAATTACAACACACTCCCTCTGTTCCCATTAGTTGTTATATAGTGATAATACATTATATTATGGAGCATGGAAAATGATTCTTGTGCACAGTATGCAAATTTTACACGTTGAGTACAGACGTACTCACGTTGAGGAAAGAGTACTCAAACAAGAGCAAAAGTTTCCATAATGTACTGTTCTGTAGTGTGTGTACAACCCCTGGCAACAACTATGGAATCACCACACTTACAGGATGTTTACTCAGCTTTTTTACTTCGTAGAGAAGAAACAAATCACAGATATGACACAAAACAATGTTTGTTTAATAGCTGAACATTCTGGCTTCGTGAAACCAGATCAAGTGGGGGAGGGGATGGACTCGCTCAGTGTTGAGGAAAAAATGATGTACTCACCGTGTAATTTGTATAACAAATACCAGTGCAAGTGTAAAAATGCAAATTAGCCTGCAGTTAAAAAAGCAGTCCCTCCAGGACTTTACAATTCTTCGATTGGAGAAACTTTTTCAAAATTACGATTTGGGCCAAGATGCGTCATGTGACGCCATCACAATGCGCATTCAGCCAAAGCCCTGTCGATTCATGTACGTCGAACATGAGTTCAGCTAAAAGGTCTCATTCATCAACAAACATCACTGTGAAGGACCGTGCGAAACAATTGCAATTTCGCCGATGCAAGTAGTTATCTGCAAAAAAAAAAGCACAAATCCTCTGCAAATTGCATGGCAAGTTTTCTTAAAAGTCACAGCAATTTTTGGCCTCACCAATCACAAAAAAACTGCGAAATCTTGTATGGACTGAAAGAGTACCTACAGTAAAAAAAAAAATCCTCTAAGTGTGGTGATTCCATAATTTTTGCCAACGGTTGTAAACATCCAATGAACTAAGCCCCTGTGTTAAGTCCTAATCAGTCCCCTGTAATGTCCCAGTAAATACAGTGGGGGAAATAAGTATTGGTCGTGTCAACATTTTTTTCAGTAAAATATTTCCGACGGGGCTATTCACATGAAATTTTCACCAGACTTTGATATTAACTCAAGAAATCCAGAAATAGAAAGAATTCACAACATTAAAGTCCATAAATAAAGTTATGTGTAATAAAGTGGAATGACACAGGAAAAAAATATTGAGCACGCTAACTGAAATTTATTTAATACATAGAGGAGAAGCCTTGGTTTGTAATGACGCTTCAGGACGCTTCCTGTATGAAGAAATTAATGGGCTGCAGAATTCAGGTGTGATTTTGGTCCGATCTTCTAAACATATCGTCTTTAAATCTTGTTCAATTGGATTTGAGTCAGGTGATTGACTGGGCCGTTCTAACAGCTTGATTTTTTTTCTCTGAAACCAATGGAGAATTTCCTTTGCTGTGTGCTTTGGATCGTTGTTCTGCTGGAAGGTCCACACACGTCTCATCTTCATCATCCTGGTGAATGGCAGCAGATTCATCTCAAGAATCTCCCGGTAAAAGGCTCCATTCGTCGTTCCTTCAATTATATGATGCATTATCCATAATCCTAACACAAACATGGCGTGTAGTATGACAGCCAAAAAGTTAAATTTTGCTCTCGTCTGACCAGACTACACTCACCCAGTATTTCATAGGCGTGTCAAAATGAGTTGTAGCAAACATTAAACGAGCTTCGACATGCCTTTTCTTTAGTAATGGAGTCTTGCGGGGTGAGCGTGAGCAGTGGAGTGCATTGCCTATTGTTTTCTCTGTAATTTGGACTCAAAATTGCACAGAGAGAATGCATTTTCTCGGTCAAATCACAATATATTATACAAGATGTTTCAGATTTGTGAGATTAGTATAAAGCCTGCATACTGCATCCTAACCCTCAGTATACCTGGGTACACGACACTGCAACAAAAACAATGTTTATCGTTATTTTATAAATAAACATACAACATTGTACCTTTTCAAAATAAATAATAATAATAATAATAATAATAATAAAGATCTGCTGGTGCAGATATAGAAAATATCTTTATAGAAAAATTAACTTGTCAAAATGGATGAACAATGAGTCAAATAGCTGTTAAAATAAGATATGAAACTGTTCTGACTAAATAAAACGTTTGAAGGCGGTGCTTACAGAAGGGAACACAACCATAAATCCAAGCACAAAATACATTACAAAATTATATAGTCATGTCACATCTACCTAAGATATTTTATCGTGAGTGTGGAAAGTGTATCTTGTGCAATAATAGACATTCAAGCTAACCTTTGACATTATGAAATGCATAAAAAAAGCTTTTTGTGTCATCTTGTACTTGCCCGATTGTAAATGAAGCTTATAGAGAACTTTTGCGGGCCTAAAAAAAACAGCAATAGTTTTTGTTATGTAATGTGTCTTCTTAATGAGCCTCGAACCTATAATGGACGTGGATTTGTATCCATTTTCCAGCCTAATGTTTTGAGTGAGCTCATGAGAAGAGAAACGTTCAGATGCTTGATGACAACATGGGATCAATATCATTTTGCATTTGGTTATGTAAAGCCATTTTGTGATCATTCCGAGAGCCACTAAATAAGTGATGAGCTTACAGCCAGCAGCATAAATGGGCATTATTTCCATTTGTTTGGCTTTTTAATATGATCCATAATGTCTTAAAGTCCCAGTTGTGAGAGCAATGAAGGAAAGAAATAATGAGATGCAACACTACTGTGAATAGGAAAGATGACCCACAGTGGTGTTTACAGTGGTGCGGTGCTTATTGTTGCTGTCTCATGTCTCCAGGGTCCATGGTTTGATCTGCCAGTATGTGAACTGGCTACACTAAATTGCCCTAGATGGGAATGTGTGTGTGCATGGGCCCCTATGATGGACCTTGTGCCCAGAATCCACTGCAGTCTTAGAGCACAATATATTTTGGGTGTGGGTTTAGACACACATTACCAGAAAAAGGGCACGAAACTGTACTGTTCCTTGTTGCTGGGGTGCTACCTTCAATCATACGACTTTAGTACCCATAGGGTGTATTTTTTTTTATAATTTATTTTACCTAGAAATATGCATACAGTATACCTTTACCCTAAATAGTAATTATGGTACAATTAAGTACCTTAAATCATTTTAAAGGTACGCTATATCCACATTTCCACAGGTGACAGATACATATTAAAGAAACAAAAGAAATGGAGACACCCCAGTGAAAAGATAAGGATAGTTTTCTACCACTTTTATTCTGAGAGTGCAATTCCACACGCAAATATTATACTTGTTACATCCAGGATTTTTGTACACTTGTATTTTCAATTTTGAGACTGAGATAAAACCATGACTTTGTGACCATTTGTTTCCCGGATACAACAACTCCACGACACAACATTTTCTGATACTTTAGTACAAAAACCTCAGGACGTCAGGAAATGGCTCGGTCTGACTGGACTCAATTTAGCAATATCAGCTACAGAGGCTAATATCACATATGCCACTATCATACTAAACAGCCTATACATTCTTTTAACATATTTGGTTTCAGTAGTATTTGGTTTGAGGAAAAATTACTTGTTACAAGAAATCCTTATGTAAAACGTTTGGCAGTTCAAATATCCTTTCTTGTCAGAGCAATCAATCTTCTGAATCAGGCAACCAGCATGCCCTCATGGGTCAGTCTCCCCTATGTTCTCATCTATCAGTGGCGGCTGTGGCTCAGGCGGTAGAGCCGGTTGTCCACTAATTGTAGGGTTGGCGGTTCGATTCCTGGCCCACATGACTCCACATGCCGGAGTGTCCTTAGGCAAGACACTGAACCTCAAGTTGCTCCTGGGCCAAAGATGGCAACTCCCGATGGCAAGTTAATGCCTTGCATGGCAGCTCTACTACCATTGGTGTGTGTGTGTGAATGAGACAGTTTTTTGATAAAAGCGCTATATAAGTGCCGACCATATAAGTGCAGATCATCAGTTCAAATCATCCTTTCAGCACTCACATGGCTGGAGTGCACACCTGTTTCCACACACATACCAATATTGCACTATTTTATTTGCACTACTTTACCATGAAGTCTTTGCATATTGCATAAAATACATTTCGCTATCATCAGGATTACACTGTATCCCTTTTTCAATTATATTTCAGTCATTTTCATACCCTGCCACAGATTTTCAATTGGATTTACTCTGAGCTTCTTATATCCAGCCATTCCTTTGTAGTTTTTGGCTCTGGCTCATTGTCCTGTTGGAACATACACCAATCAGCCATAACATCACAATCACTGACAGGTGACGTGAAAAACATTGATTATCTCATTACAGTGGCACCTGTCAATGGGTGGGATATATTAGGCAGCAAATGAACAGGCAGGTCTTGAAGTTGATTTGTTGGAAGCAGTAAAAATGGGCTAGCACAAGGATCTGAGAGACTTTTACAATGGCCGTATTGTGATGACTAGACGACTGGGTCAGGGCATCTCCAAAACGGCAGGTCTTGTGGGGTGTTCCTGGAATGCAGTGGTTAGTATCTATAAGTGGTCCAAGGAAGGACAACCAGTGAACCGGCAACAGAGTCATGGGGGCCAAAGGTTCATGGATACACATGGGGAGCGAAGGTTAGCCTGTCTTGTCCGATCCCATGGAAGAGCTACTGTAGTACAAATTGCTGAAAAAAGTTAATGTTGGCTATGACAGAAAGGTGTCTGAAGACACAGTACATCACAGCTTGCTGTGTATGGGGCTGTGTAGCCGCGGACCAGTCAGAGTGCCCATGCTGACTCCTGTCCACTGCCGAAAGCGCCTACAGTTGGCATGTGAGCATCAGAATAGGACCGTGGAGCAATGGAAGAAGATGGCTTGGCCTGATGAATCATGTATTCTTTTACATCATGTGGATGGCCAGGTGCGTGTATGTTGCTTACCTGGTGAAAAGATGGCACCAGGATGCTCTATATGCTGGCAGAGGAAGTGTGATGCTCTGGGCAATGTTCTACAGGGAAGCCTTGGGTCCTGGCATTTATGTGGATGTTACTTTGACACACACAACCTACCTAAACATTGCTGCAGACCAAGCACACCCCTTCATGTCAATGGTATTCACTAATGATCGTGGTCTCTTTAAGAAGGATAATGCGGCCTGCCACAGGTCAAAAATTGTTCAGGAATGGTTTGAGGAACATGACAAAGAGTTCAAGGTGTTGACTTGGCCTCCAAATTCCCCAGATCTCAATCCGATCTAACATCTGCGTGATGTGCTGGATAAAAAAGTCCGATCCATGTAGGCCCCACCTTGCAACTTAGAGGACTTGCAGATCTGCTGCTAACGTCCAGGTGCCAGATACCACAGCACACCTTCAGAGATCTTGTGGAGTCCATGTCTCGACAGGTCAGAGGTGTTTTGGTGGTACAAGTGACCAAATGACAGGTGGTAATGTTTAATGTTATGGCTGACTGGTGTATATTTTCACCATAAATGCATATGTCTAGCTGACCATGTTTGATTGGAAGAGTGATGTTATCTGGGTGTTGGGCTGTATTTGTTTTGCACCAAACATTATGCTTTGGATTTAGACCAAATGGCTCAACTATAGTGTTGTCAAAGCACAAAAAATCTGTTCTCCAAATGCTCTCAGATTTTCTAACATGGCCTTTCTCAGAAGTGGCGTTTCTATGGTCACTCTCCTATAGAGGCCTGATCTATGAAGAGCTGATAATATTATTCATGTTTCCACAGCTTCTTCTGCTTCAGCCAGTTGTCACGATTTGGAGACAGAGATGGATGCAAGTGCAGATAATAAGTTTAATAAAGACCAAAAAACGAAAACACAAAAGACACTAAAACCTTGTGGCAAAACACTATGGCAAAGACTAAACATGAACCAAAGACCTAAACACAGCAACAAAGACAACGCCAAAGAAAGACAAACATAAGTCAAGGAGTGCAGTGCAAACTGTGGCGATATAGTGCTGGTTAACAAGAACCTGATTCAGGTGCAGGTGGTCATGTGACTGTGATGTGGGGAGGTGCAGTGGATGCTGGGAACTGTAGTTCAGAGTTCCTTCTCTGAAACATGACACCAGTGAGCTCTGTAAACCCTTCAGTGTTGTAGCTGTACTTGTGGACATTTCACAATTGCCCTTCTTGCCTGAGCACTCAGTTTGGCATGATCTTGGTAGTGTCTAGCTTGTGCCATATTTTTCTGCTTTGTTATAATGGATTTCACATTATCTCCATGTGTTTTCATCCTAACAACTTCATCTTGAAGCTTCACAGACAGTTATTCGGTCTTCATGACAGCGGGACTGATCTTATCTGCCATTTTAGCTGTGAGACCTCCCAAAGACATAGACATGCATCCATACAGGTGGACAGAGGTTAGAGATTTAAAATGGACACAGGTGTATGCTATTTAAAATAGAGGAAAAAGGGGAGGGGGTGAATGCTCAATTATGCAATTTGTAGAGTTTATTTATTTAATTAATTAATTAATTTTTAAGAATTCTGAAGACATCTAAATAATTTATTTTATTTCTGTAGAGAGTCACCTAAAAAAAATCCCATTAAAAAACTTACATTTGATGCTGCAATACAGCAGAAAGAAAAATAATCACTGGGGATGAATCCTTTCTTGAGGCACAGTATGATGTAAATCACCTGAAAATCATTACTGTAATTGAACATAAATCATTATAACGATTTATTGCTCTCTAGACTGTTTGCCATTCTCAATGCAGCATACCTCTGGTATATCTTTACAAATTTTCTACACAAAATCCCAAGCTAAAAAAAATATTTGGTGCCAGACGCCAGTGAATGCCTTGGCTGTCTTAAAACAAATGTTTTTTAAATTGAAGATAGATTTTTTTCCCTCTGAAATGATACAACAATCTGCTGAATCATGCAACAATCCTAAACTATATACATTTTGTATATGTCGAGAATATTGCTAAATATCTTATCTTCTGAAGTGCAACACTAAATGAAAAAATTATATATTTAAACAAAAATAATAAATTACTCTGATCGTCCTGTTGAAAAGTTTACATCCCCCTGGCTCTTAATGTATCGTGTTGCCTTCTGGGGCGTCAGTGAATCTTTGCACCTTTTGTAATAGTCGTGTACGAGTCCCTCAGTCGTCCTCAGTGTGAAAAGATGGATCTCAACATCATATAGTCGCTGTTGGAAATGGGTCAAATATGCAGAAGATGCTGGAAAAGTAAAGAACGTGCAGGACCTGGAGGATTTTTCTGAAGAACAGTGATCAGTTTAACTGCTCAGGACAAACAAGGGACTCATGAACAACTCTCACAGAACATAAACACAGTCGCTGATCATCCAGGTAACGACACACAGGATTAAGAATCAAGTGTATGTAAACTTTTGAACTGGTTCATTTATGTAAATTCAGTTATTATTAGGGATGCACCGAATGTTCGGCAACCGAAATTATTCGGACGAAAATAATCATAAAAAAAGCACTTTCAGTGTTCGGCCGAATAAGTGAAAAGGCCGAATAAATTTGACCGAACAATGACGTGTTTGATGACGCGACCAAATAGCCTAGCAACCAGAGTGAGACGCACGAATGTCACGACCTCGATGAGGTTGCGCGCGCGCATGCGCGAGCTACGTACACGACGCACATACTCTTCGGATGTTTACTTTTTTGTTTCTGTTCCGGAGTATTCTGTCACGTCGGGAGACGTAAGGGAGTAGAGTACGGAAGCAGGTAAAGACGTGTTTATTTAAGGGCAGGCAGATAAATCCAAATCATAATCCAAAAAACAGTCAAGACAGGCAAAGGGACTAAATGAACTAATCTATAGTTTAAACTAACAAAATCTATCAAGGAACATAACATTAACAACGTATTTACCTCTACTATATCTACTCTAATACTCCGCGAGGTGTACAGGGACGCGAGCGGTATATATCCCCAATATAATCAGCCGTATAGAACCCAATAGAACCATTTTCTGCACTCTTATCAATGCACTTTTTAATGCACTTTTTAGTTGTAGGCTACAGTGTTCCATTCTTTCAGCAGTCAGTTATAGAACCAACGTAGGCTATTCAAGGGGCTCAAAGATGACCACATCAAAATATTTTTATTTTACTCATTTATTTATGTAAAGTTATATTGTGCCTTGTTGGTAGCCTATGCCTGGTGGAATGAAAAAAAAAAAGTTCAGTGTTAAATATTTTTCAAATATTTTGAAATGGTAGTTTTTGTCATTGATTTTTTTCTTTGAAAAGCAAGACAAAATAGTAAAAAGCAAATTTTGACTATTTAATTTATGCAATGGTGAAAAAAATGGTAAAATAAATGTAAAAAAAAAAAACCGTGTTCGTTTCGGCCTTCTGCTTTCGGCCAAGTTTTTCCATTACATTCGGTTTCGGCTTCGGCCAAGAATTTTCATTTCGGTGCGTCCCTAGTTATTATTGTGTCTTTTGGACTATATGTAAACATCTGCTATGTGATACAGCTTATTCAGGGTAGTACTAAATTAAAACAAAAAAACAAAATGCAGTTTTTATGATCCCTCTTATTTGTATTATCATTTGAAATGATTAACATTTTGCAGATTCCTGCAAGGCGTATGCAAACTTCTGACCTCATCTGTGATTGTTTTATTTAATATACTGTAGATTGAAATCGCACTCTGACTCTCCCTGTACGATGACAATAAAGATATTATTATTCATAAAATTAGATTTAGCGGTCTGGTGTTTCTAGCCAATCAGAACGGCGCACATTTAAAGAGGGCGTGGTTATTTTTTTGTTTTGCTTTTTTTTGGAAAGCGGGTGCGGAACAGAATAACGGTCGCGGCGCGCGCAGGCTTATTAGCTGCAGGTGCACGCGCTGGTTCTGCTCCTTTAAAACGCTGGTGCTCTGTTAAGCATCTCGGGAGAAGCAGCGTCCTCTCAGCGTGCAGCGCGTCTCCTCCTCAACAGCTGCGGGCTTTTATGTGAAGATAACAGCAATAACGACGCCCATAAAGGTAACGCGGTATTCTATGTGTCTTTCTGTGAAACTGAAGGTTTTATTGTAGCGTGTGTGTGTGTGTGTGTGTGTGTGTGTGTGTGTGTGTGTGTGTGTGTGTGTGAGAGAGAGAGAGAGAGAGAGCAGCGTCTTCCGGCGGCGTTATGTTTATACATTAGCCCTATAGCCTGGTAATGTTCCGTGATTAGTGTGGGATTTAACCCATGCCTGCTTTCTCTGTCCAGTTTATTTAAGCTCATTTACACTCTCAGGCTGTGTGTTAAATACATTTCCACCCCATTTCCACCCAAATATAACCTGAAAATGACTGAGCATCGCCATTAAGTTTATTGTTTGTTATTATGACTATCAGCCGCGAATAAACTGTGGCGTTAAAACTTGTGTATAAAATGTGTGTTGAATTATTTTCCTGTTATTCTCCGACAGAAACACTGCGACTCTGAAGTACACATGAAGTCGCCTACTTTAAAGAGGTTTAATCACTGGTGATGGTAATTTGCTAATTAAATAAAACTTTATAATTTCAGAATCTATTATTAGTGCCTAATCTGTTTGCTTTAGGATTTTAACAAGTGAAGTTGAATTGTTTGTTTTTCCAGGATCTGAATCCTGCTCATTAATATTAGATTTGATTTGACTTGGTCTAGTGGAATTATGTGAAAAGGAGTACAGAGTAAAGCATGGGCATGTTAATTATTATGTATCTGATGTGTAATAGATCATGTCAGGGTTGTTTTGTTCCCGTCCCAGTCGCTGACTGATTATAACGTGTAATAGCAGTGTCGTAAACATGCTATAAGCTTTAAGATTGCTATTACGAACAACATCCGTGCAGCTTTTTTTCTCTTTCGTGAACTGCGGCGTCTTAAAGGATGTGTGAGTGAGAAGGTGATCCATGTGGGAACCACACCTTCCCTCCATCCACTCAGGGTCGTTCAGTGACTGGTCTATGCACGGAAGAATGGATAAGTATATAGATTTTATATAGAAATATAGATCTATCTGTATGGTAATGATGTAAATCTGGGGTAAAAAGAGATGGAGAAAAGGAGAGGGAGAAAGAGATGGAGTCGTTTGGAGAAAAGGAAAGGGAGAGATGGCAGTGAGAATGCTGAAGAGATACAGTACTTGTTCTACGCATGTGTGTGTGCCATGTTCTCTTATCCCACTGGGTGGATATGTCTCCACGATGGTAACCTGCTGTTAACTTGGCCAAGCTGCACCACACACACACACACACACACACACACACACACACACACACACAGACACACACACACACACACTCCTCCCCCCAGAGCCCTCGTTATGTCTCTCTGTGCGACTCTGATGATAAAGAACACACCCCGAGTCACATGAGCGCGTCAAAACGTTATTCATGCACCAGCAGGAGCAGGAGAATTTTAAATTGGGCTCTTGTGGGAGAGCTAGAGAGAGGAAAGGAGGAGAGAGAGACAGAAAGAGAGAGAGAGAAGAGGAGAGGAGAGAGTGAGGGGGAAGGAGGGAAGAGGAGGGAGACAAAGAGGGAGTGAGAGGAGAGAGAGTGAAAGAGAGAGGAAAGAAGGCGAGAGAAGAGGTGAGGGAACGAGAGGTAGAAGAGGGGGAAAGAGGAAAGAGAAGAGGAGGGAGACAGAAGGGAAAGGAAAAGAGAGGGAGTTAGAGAGAGGAAAGGAGGAGAGAGAAGAGGAGAGAGAGGGAAGCGAGAGAGGAAAGGTGAGGAGAGAGGAGGAGAGAGAGGAAAAGAGGGAGACAGGAAAGGGAAAGGAAAATTGAAGGGGTTAGAGAGAGAGAGAGAGGAAAGGAGGAGAAAGAAGAGGAGAGAGAGGAAAAGGGGGGAGAGAGGAAAGGAGTGGAGAGAGAAGAGAACTGGGGAGGAAATGAGAGGAGAAAGAGAGGAAATGAGGGTGGAGAGAGAGAAGAGGAGAGAGAAAGGAAAGGAGGGGAAAGAGAGGAGAGAGAAGAGGATAGAGAGAGAGGAAAGGAGGGGAAAGAGAGGAGAGAGAAGAGGATAGAGAGAGAGGAAAGGTTGGGAAAGAGGAGAGAGAAGAGGATAGAGAGAGAGGAAAGGAGGGGAAAGAGAGGAGAGAGAAGAGGATAGAGAGAGAGGAAAGGAGGGGAAAGAGAGGAGAGAGAAGAGGATAGAGAGATAGAGGAAAGGGTGGGAAAGAGAGGAGAGAGAAGAGGATAGAGAGATAGAGGAAAGGAGGGGAAAGAGAGGAGAGAGAAGAGGATAGAGAGAGAGGAAAGGAGGGGAAAGAGAGGAGAGAGAAGAGGATAGGAGAGAGAGGAAAGGAGGGGAAAGAGAGGAGAGAGAAGAGGATAGAGAGATAGAGGAAAGGAGGGGAAAGAGAGGAGAGAGAAGAGGATAGAGAGATAGAGGAAAGGTTGGGAAAGAGGAGAGAGAAGAGGATAGAGAGAGAGAGGAAAGGGTGGGAGAGAAAGAGGAAAGGAGGGGAGAGAGAGGGAAGAAGGGGAGAGAGAGAGAAAAAGAGGGGGAGAGAGACAGAGAGAGAGGGGAAAGGATGGGAGAGAGGAAAGGATGGGAGAGAGGAAAGGAGGGGAGAGAGAGAGATGAAGGGAGGAAAGGAGGGGAGAGAGAGAGAGACGAAGGGAGGAAAGGGAATTCCATTCTTTTCAGAAGCATTTAATTGAATTTTCCAGGAAGGAATAAAGTGGTGTTTTTGTTTTTATCTGGAGATGAGCGCTGGCTGAAATGATCCCTGAACTCAAAGTGGGATTTTTAAACGGTGCCTCATTCTGAATAGGTCCTTTTTTAGACTTGTTTTTATTTTTATTTTTTTAAAGACTTTTTTAGACTTATTTTTGAGCAAATTTGTTATTCCAGAACAAAAATCACATTTCCTCTTTAAAACCGAGACTTTCTCAGTGCAACTGTAAAAGAGATTGATTCTGGGAGTGTTCTGGATGAGCTCAGTTTGTGTTTTCTCAAGATCAGCTCCACAGCTTTAAACCTGTTACCTCTGAGATTAGACGATGATGTGACACCTGGAAACTTTTAGCCACAGAGCCTGTGTGTGCTAAGATATGTAGCTAGGTAACTCAAGTGACAGTAGTGAAGAAGAAAATGTTAAGTATTAGGTGTTCATTGGATGAGTTTAGCTAATGTTATATAAATCCCTGAAATATGGTGATGCAAATCAAGAGTCAGATATTGAAATCTCTATTGCATCTGTAATGTGACACATGCAAGCTACCTTACTAAAGGTTAACTAGCTGGCTAGCTATTTAGGATGACAGGAAGTAAGGAATGAAACATCGTGGAGCATGCTGTTATAGGAAAACAATCAACAATAGCGTGGTGTGATGCTGTCTCTCCTGAAGCGGAGTTCCTTTAACCATCCTGAAGTTGATTATTATGTTCCTATGAAACTGTGTTTTTTTCCTATTATACCCCTGCAATTTACCAACGATTTCCATTTTTATTTAATACTGAATTCCTCATCTTGCTTTTAACAGTTTAGTTTAGACTTTTAACAGTCTCTGTTTATCTCTTCTTGAAGACTAAATGCAGCTGAGATTTTGCTTCTGCCCTTGAAGATATTCACAATTCAGAAAAACTATACTAGCTGTTAAAAATCACTGGACACTCCTTCCATAGGTGTTAAATAAACATATCATTAAAAAAAAAATTATTATTAGTCATAGAATATGTGGCATTATTATTAAAGTCATAGACTATGTGGCATAATTCAGACCAAGAGCAGACCGTCTGATACAAAAAGAAGTCTCTGAGAACCCCCAAATTTCATCACAGGATCTGCTAGTAAGTCTTGCAGCTGTTGGTGTCAAAGTGCATGCTTCTACAATCAGGGAGAGATTGCACAAATTTGACCTGCGTGGGAGGCGTACCAGGAAAAAGCCTTTGCCAGACTACAGTTTCCAATGAGCATATAGACAAAGACCAGGCCTTTTAGAATAATGAATCCAATAATGAATAGACAGATGAATCAAAGATAGAGTTGTTTGGCCACAGTAACAGCAGATATGTTTGGTGCAGACCAAAGACAACTTTTCAGGAGAAGCACCTCATACCAACTGTGAAGCACGGGGGTGGAAATGTTATGGTTTGGGGTTGCTTAGCTGCCTCAGGGACTGGACAGCTCGCATTCATTGATTCAACTCTGAATTCTGCTTGAAGATAATGTGAGTCCATCTGTCCAGAAGTTAAAGTTGAACCTAAAGTGGACCATTCAACAGGATAATGATCCTAAGCACACTAGCAAATCCACCAGGGAATGGCTCAAAAAGAAGAACTGGAGGGTTATGGAATGGCCTAGTCAAAGTCTGGATTTAAATCCCATTTAAATGTTGTGGGGGGATTTGAAACGGGCAGCACATGCCAAAAAATCCCTCAAACATCTTGCAACTGAGAAAATATTGCATGGACGTGTGGACACAAATTTAAGGGTTAATTAAGTGAATTGTGACATATATATATACATATATATATATATATATATATATATGTATAATGTATGTATATTTACTTTTCAGAGAATCAGCATCACATTTGAAATTAACCTTGAAAAAGATCTATGAAATGTTTTTCAGACTTTCAAGAAATTGCCACATTTGCCCTACAGAGATGAGACTTCCATAAATATTTGTATACTGTGAGATATGCTGTAATTTAATACAGTTTTGAAAGTATCATGATATATCAATTTTAGCTATATGACCCACTTTTATATAGGTATAACAACTAAACAGTTCTTATTGATTTTCTGGTACGTAGTGTTTTTTGCTGATATATGACATCAGAGGAAGCGTTTGGCATTGATTAAGTGGAACCTTTCTGCCACTAAAATACAGAGAGGAAAGTCTGTCCCTTATCAGTGCAGATGGACAATTTTTTTTTTCCAGTTCCAGTTGGAGGGAAGCTATAGTTTGTAATCTCAGGGTGCTGTAGAAAGACGAGTCTTTGGGAAAGGAAGGGCATTAGAGGCTGTTAGCTGATGAATGTCGTCATTTAATCAGGGCCTTAAGAGCTGGCACTTTATTAACCTCACTGCAAGGATTCTCTGATTCTGCTCCAACCTGGCTCGCTCAGAATTTAAATCAGCGTTAATGCTGACTCTTTTTAGCTGGGCAGACTTTCAGAATACTTTTGCTTTTAAACCTGCTTGTGTGTGTGTGTGTGTGTGTGTGTGCCATGTTATTTTGTTTGCTTAATATTCTTAGTTGGTGCTAACAAGGCTCTCTGGAGGCTTTTCTGTCCTTGTGCATGTTGTGAATATGCCTGTGCTGATATTAAGTTTTACCTTAGTATATATGTTTTTATAATCAGTCGTTGATGTTGTAATCAGAAATCAGTACTATATAACAAAGTATTCATCAGTCCTGTCCACCATGAGTTTCAGGGAACTCTTGATTGGTGACAGAATTATGGGATTGACTTCCTAAAAAATGTGCGAATTTGTTAAGAATAGTATGTATCTGTTATATCTCGTGAATGCACGGTGATGAGATTTTAAATATAGTCAGGTCCATAAGTACTCGGACAGCGACACAGTTTTCGTAATTTTGCCTCTGTACACCACCACGATGGAAATGAAGCAGTAAAGATGTGGTTGAAGTGTAGACTTTCAGCTTTAATTCAGTCCTGGAATTACAGCCTTTGTTTTACCGAGTCTTTCCATTTTCACAGGCTCAAAAGTAATTGGACAAATCTCATTTAATCATAAATATTAATCTTTTGCAGACAGTGACTGCCTGAAGCCTGGAACTCATGGAAATCAACAAATACTGAGTTTCCTCCCTTGAGATGCTCTGCCAGGTCTTTACTATAGCCGCCTTCAGTTGCTGCTTGTTTGTGGGACTTTCTACATTCAGTTTTTTCTTAAGTTAATGAAATGCATGCTCAATTGGGCAGAGGTCATTGGACATTTAAGAACATTTAATTACTTTGTCTTAAGAAGCGTTTGAGTTTCTTTCACGGTATGTTTTGGGTCATTATCTATCTGTACTGTGAAGCGCCGTCCTATCAGTTTTACAGCATTTGACTGAATCTATAGCTGAAAGTATAGCTATATACACTGCAGAATTCATCCTGTTACTTCTATCAACAGTCACATCATCAATAAACATGTCAGGTAATGGGATTAATGCAGGATGCAAGTGCAGTTTAAGCTTTTTATTAAGAGACACAGCAGACAAATCCAAATCCAAAGTAAGGCAAGTTCACGGTCAAAACAGGAAAGGGGTCAGGCGATCGGTAAACGGGCTATACCAGGCAAAACAAGAATCAGAAACATGCGTACGAAAACAAGATCAAAAACCATGGAACGAGAAACGAGGATGAAAGGCTTAGTACAGCTCTGGCGGAAAACACGGATACACACAGTACTTCGCATAGAACAAAGATACAAGAGGGGTTTAAATACTAATGAAATCAAAAGTAAAACACAAACAGCTGTGAATAATGATGACACATGAGGGAGACAACCAATAACATAACAAGGGCGGAGACAGGATAAAAACCAAACCAAAACAAAAGTAAACGTCAATGTCGATGAAAATCCGGAAGCAGTTCATGCCCGCTGAATGCTTCGGCACTCAGCACGAGGGGAAATCCGTGATAAAACCTCAGTGACCCAGTTCCACTGGCAGCCGTACATGCCCATGCCATACCATTTCCTCCACCATGTTTGACAGATGATGCGGTATGCTTTGGATCATGAGCCCTTCCTTTCTTTCATCATGCTCTTCTCCTCCCATCATTCTGGAACAAGTTATTCTTGCATCAGAACTGGTCAGGCTTTTTTATTTATTGTTTATTTTTATTTATTTATTTATTTAAAGAGGTTTTTTTAGCACTTCTAATCTTCCAGGCCTTTTGGTGTTTCTGAGCTCGCCATTCCATTCCTTCTTTTTAACAATGTGTGAAATTGTTGATTTTGCCACTCTTAAAGTATCTGCTATCTCTCTGATAGCTCTCTATTTTTTTTATTTTTTTTAGCCTAATGATGGCCTCCTTCAATTGCATTGGCACATCTTTGGGCAACATATTGAGAGTTCCATGAACAGCTACCAAATGCAAATTCAGTGCTTGGAATGAATTCCAGACCTTTTATCTCCTTAACTTGTCATGAAATAATGAGGAAGCAGGCCATACCTGGCCATGAAACTGCTTATCAGTCAGTTGTCCAATTACATTTGAGCCTGTAATGGTTAGTTTTTGTTAAACCTTGTATTAAAGCTGAAAGTCTACACTTCAATCACATCTTGATTGCTTCATTTCAAATCCATTGTGGTGGTGTGCAGAGGCAAAATTGCAAAATTACGGATCACCTCTGTGCTGCTTTTATCAGAACTTTGTATAGTTCCAAACTTCAGAGTTAGTTTGAGAATTATTGACCGTAAGATTGCCTTCATTTCTTTCTTCTTTGCTCTCCTTCACGGGGGACTGATGTTTACTTTTGACATGAAAGAGCAGCTAAATATGGGTGAATACCAGCTTCTTTTCAAAAGCTCTAATGAAATTTGGCAGCTGCAATTATGCACTTGGAGCGAGACAGGCTAATTTAGAGCAGTTTCTGCCTGGTCTGATGTGTAGGGGCTTTGATGTCTTGGACATATGCTCTTTCTCTCCGTCCCAGTCTGCTACTGCAGTGGACTGACTGCTTCCTTCAAGCATGAATAACCTTTGTGGAGATTTAATTATTCAGTTAGAGTTATTGTTCAGTATTTTCTCAAGGTTTTAATGGTTTCACTGCACACAATTGATTAGGGCTGCCCAAAAAGTGTATTAAAAACACAGTCTCAATTTGTTTCTCAGTGCATTCACTCTTATGGAGAAGATCCCATGCCAGAGTGAAAAGCAACCCCACAGGTGAAACAACGTGAAATTCAATACTCCCAACAAATATGAACAGTAATATGAACCAACTTTAACAGCAATCCACAACACTGTGATTCTGTTTATGATTACAGAGCTGAACCAGCATGAAATGTTATACACAAACAGTAGCCTATTGCTTTACTTTAGTGACGCGAAGAAAACGCTACACAATGAAAAGCAAAACCTTCATTGCTTTGCTCTTACGCGGCTCGATGTCTCCAGTAAAAAACGTTCAACACAGGATCGCTTTTCCTAAAAAACCCAAATGTAATCCTCTGTTGTATTGCATTTTGCTTTTATCAGTACAGGGAAATTGTGCAGCAACACAAATGCAGTTACCACTGATGTACCACATGACCCATCACACACACCTGAAAGGGAGACGCAATAACCCAAACACCTACAGTTGCAATCAAAATTATTCAACCCCCATTGCAAATCAGGTTTATTGTCAAAATTTACAGACTTCAGGGCTCCAGATGGCGACTAAAAAGGTTGCCAATGCGACTAACTTTTTAATTTTGCGACCATGTTTTTTTCTGCCAGTCGCCAGTGGCCACCGTTACCCACAAACAAAATTTAAAAACAAATTAAACAGAAATGACCATCCGTCTTGTATTAGGCTACTGAACTGTCATCTCCTCTTGCGGCTGCGTCTACCTGCCTTATCTCATGCACTCCTGTATGGTTTCCAATAAATAAACTCTGCACTCTTGTCCTGCAGTGGTTGAAGCGTCGGCTGTATAGATGAACAGAAACAGGTTTAACGTCACGTTTATCGAGTTAAAAAGTTGGAAGTGTAAACTTTATTAAAGGTGTTTAATTTAGTTCGATGTGGTTTAGTTCGTTGGAATTTGAATGTATACGTTATATGTAGGCTAGCTAACTGCGTAGTTAACTAACGTTAGCCAGCTGAGAAGAAAACGAAATGCGCAAATGAAAAATATCAGACTTTTTCTCATTCCCTGCCCGTCCAAACCCTGCCTCCTCTACATCGACGATGTTGAGACCAACTCGACCAGTGAAAGTTCTCAAGTGACATTTGAGTCATCCCAGCCCATTTCAATCGGTGTGCAATCTTTTACACATGATGACAGCCAAGCGCAGCGAGTCGAGTCTTCTTCTCCCGTCCCTGCGGCTCCCGTCCCGACACGACAGTCTAAATCAGCTTGGCTACGTTATGACGATGGGAAAATGTACTGCACCTTTTGTGCTAAAGCAGGACAAGATATTGCCGGTAAAACAGAGTTCATTACCAGTTCAAATCATTTTAAAAAAGAAACCGTGAAGATACATGGTGACAGTAAAAAACATAAGAATGCCGGGGATTGTGTCATTGCTAGGTCTGCGCCTCCTGCCACCCCTGTGGTGAAACCAGAGCAACGTGCTAATGATAAAGTCGCAGGAAAAGAGATGAGGGAATTGAAAATAAAATTCAATGCAGCCTACATGACTCTGAGCCTGAATAAGCAGGAAACAACTAATTGTACATAGTTGAATAAAAAAGTGAAAAAAAATAAACAAATGACTGGACATTTGAGTATTTACGGTAATATGATTCAATATGATCTACTCAACACTGCACATATCGTGTATGTAAAGAATACATTGTGTAAACTATGGGAGGCAGAGTAAACAAAGGCAGACAGTACAGAGAGGAAAGAAAAGGCAATGTGAGGTAGCCGTTTAAAAAACGATATCATCATATGTCATATGACGTCACTATATTTTGGCTCCTGAAAATTTGAATTGGGTTTAGGTGAAAATATTTTGGGTTTAAGAGCCAATGGCTCCTAGATTTTTTTTTTTTGCCTGGAGCCCTGGACTTTCAGCTATTTGTAATGAACAAATTAAACAAAAGCATGGCAAGCAGCTTTAGTACTCAGCAGAGAAACCTTTTACTGTTATGACCTGCTGCAAATGAGATGCAGAGCTTCTGGCAGTGTTCCTGAGGAATCTTAGCCCATTCCTCATGAGCAATGGCCTCCAGTTCAGTAATATTCTTGGGTTTGCATGCTGCAACCACCTTCGCCTAATCCCACCAGAGATTTTTTTATGGGGTTCAAGTCAGGTGACTGTGATGACCCTGTAGAATCTTCCAGGCTTGCAACCAAGCCTCGGTGGAATTTGAGGAATGCTTGGGATCATTGTCCTGTTGGAAGGTCCAGTAATGCCCAAGTTTCAGCTTCCTCACAGACAATATGACATTTTCTCCTAGGATTTCCTGATACTTCAGCGAATCCATCTTGCCTTCCACACGCTGCAGGTTTCCTGTGCCAGAGGATGCAAAAGCAGCCCCAGAGCATCACAGAGCCACCACCATGCTTGACTGTGGACAGAGTGTTCTTTCTTCATTCTTCTTCCTCCAGACATACCGCTGATCTATCGTGCCGAAAAGTTCCAGACTTGTTTCATTGCTCCACAGAACAGACTCCCAAAACTTCTGTGGCTTATTTATAGGATTTTGAGCGACTTTTCTTGTGCTTTTCGGTCAGTAGCGGTGTACATCTCGGAGTTCTGGCACGGAAACCTTCCGCATTTAGAACGCACCTTACTGTGCTCACTGAAACCCTACTGCCTGTTGCCACCAAGTCTTGCTGCAGGTCTTTTTCAGTCACTCGAGGGTTTTTAACAACCTGCCTTCTCACAAATCCGGTTGCAGCCATTGACAGCTTCTTTTTCTACCCTGTCCAGGTATTTCATACATTTTTTACCCCTAGCCAGTTCAGATATTTCATGTGTTCCAGCTCAATCACACCTGGTGCAACTAATGAAGCCCTTGATTAGTTGCATCAGGTGGGTTTGAGACAACACCTGTTTTGCATATTTGTGCTGTTGTGAGGGAATCTATTCAGGGGGTTGAATAATTTTCAGACTGGAGAAATCATTATAAGTTGCATTTTTAGTTGAATTTGGGGAAACCACTTGAAGCATTCATTGAGTTGTACTATTTCAGTTGCTTTTGTTTGATATGTTCATTGCAAACAGCTGAAAGTTGTACATTTTGAAAATAAACCTGATTTGCAATAAGTGTTGAATAATTTATATTGGAATTGTAATTGCCCTGACTAATTATTTGATGAGCCATTAACAATGCTGGTTTCTTTTGAACTTCGGAAGGACACACTGTGCTCTTGGCACCCTAATATGATTATACAGTTACTTTTGCTATTGAAGTACAAATGTACCACTGCGTCAGTCATTCAAAAGGCAGACAAATATTTGATGGGAAATATCAAGGAGTAATGCTAGAATTTAATAAACATATTAAAATGATATTACTCCAGTTTTTTAAAGGAACATATAGTTCCTTAAAAAAAACTGGTCAATGAATCATGAGTAAGAGTTATGACCTTAATTCTAAGCCAAATTTCCATTTCATCAAGAATCATGCAGCCATTGAATTGATGAACACTGCAGTGGAAAATTATTAATATTGTGCTCTCGACTGAGATCTAACAAGGGTCATTTTTACATTATTAAATTCTCATTCAGTTTGGTTTGTAAAGATTATGAGTAATGCTCAAGGTTGAACTTTCTTGTTGTTTTTTTCTTTGTATTTTCCCCTGAAATATCTAAACACTGGACATGCATTCAAATACATTTTTCAACGCATTCATCAGATAGAAATGCTTCCTACACTTCCAATTCTACTCCTGAGGTCTGCAGTTTTCAGTGCTCATCTAATGAACTTGATCCGGCAAGATATTGGAGTAGGAGTGAACTTAAAGTTCCCAAGGAAAAGTAAAAGAAGGAGAAATCGATGGCTAAGGACACTTTCAAACAGTATTGGAACTCAGGGTGAGACATCAGTATCGAGCTGCGTTCAAGCCATGTCGCAATTACCGTAATTATGAGATTCCGACTAATTACGAGAACTCGAAATTACAACTTGTTAACCAGGAATTTACTGAGCGCTCTGACTGACTTGAGTACCACCTGAGTGCTACAACATCATGCGGAAACACTCACAATGTAGTTAAGTAGTTATCTCATAATATTTCTGTGTAATAATTTGTAGAATCTTCTATTTTAAATTCGTATAATTGATATTATTAATATTTTAATAATGCAAGATTAATCTGAAAATAAACGAAAGACATATATGTATTTTGCAGTTATCAACAACATCATCTCACGCAGGTCCGAGGACGTGAACAGCTCCGAATAGAACGTCCAGGTCGTCATCTAGTATTTAAGGTAATTCCGACATGGCGTGAATGCAGCATTGTATGTGCTTTAAAACAACAGTGGTGCAGTACATAAAGAGCAGAAATCCTGTTCAGGTATTTATGGCCATATTTGTGTTTGCCATTTATAGTATATTTTTCTTATTCAAGGTGTTTTTTAAAAAGGAGCAAAATGAATCCAATAAATACAGAACAGTTACTCGAAATATTCAATACACACTACCCAGACTACCAATTATTTCTTGATTAAATAGCCTATATGATTAAAGAATGAAATAATGCACATCGAGGTATGATTTTGCTTCCTTATCACATAACAGTTACCAATCTAGGAATGCACAATCTTCCAAGTACAGCTGAATGCGCTTGGAAGAAGGCACTAACTTTACACGAGCGCACCTCGCCCTCATAAAACACCCTCATTCTCACCCAGAGAGTGACTTATGCTTTCTTGGGCTCTTGCCCACTGATGGCTATGGCATTTTCAGAATTCAAATGTGCGAGGTATTACTCAATATGTGTATAAGGTGTATAAGGCTTCAGCCTATTCTCGGGATATTGTGAGCTCAGATCCTAGCAATGCCAGAGCCGTCTACAGCCAGGAGTATTATAAAATATTATTGGCCCTGGTGGAAAGGATGGCATTGCTTCCCTCTCTGTCATTTAATGTGACACAATTGCAGGTGTCTGGAACTGGAGGCAACAGGATGGAAATGTGTAGCCTTTTAATTAGGGCTGTTCCAAATATAACTGTCAGAATCCATGGCTTGGTCAAGGCACAAGCAGACACAGTTAACATAAGCATATCTATAATCATTATCCAAATTCAGGTCAGGCAGGAAAAGGTCAGAGCACGATTATAACCAGGATCTAAGAATAAACGGGTACAAGAAGCTAGGAAATAAAATCATGAAGATCCTACAGAAACAACAAATACCACTTTCAAATGGAAATGTGTATATACACAGACTGCACACGTTACAGAACCAGCCAAGTGTGACAAACGAAACATGACTTAATTACAAGGGACATGTAAAAACAATAATAAGGCTGAAGAGCAAGGCAGGTGCTGAAGAAACAAAGAAGTAAACCGGATCCTTTTATGGCACCTGTGGTGTTAATCTAACAAACAATGAAGCCATATTCATCTTTTGGCTGTGAATAATGTAAAGCAGCAATGCTGACTAAGTAAGAAAAAAAATCAACACCACATTTAACCCCCCCCCCCCCCCCCCCCCCCCGAAATCCATCAGATTGGGACAGGCAGCTGAAGGTGCATTTTCCACACACGCATTAACATTATCCTCAGCTGAGCAGTGTAACCTCGCCTCCAGACATCGGCATTCAGACTGTGTTTGTGCCTTCGCTCAAATGAAAATGCCTGGCAGAATTTGTGAGCAAGTCACTAGCCTGCCGTACTTGACAATCGCAGCTATTTCTTGGAAAATTTCACCTTGAAAAAAGGCAGAGCTATCAAGCCTGTAGGCACATCACTGATAGAGAGAAGGATATGCACTGTATTCAGATTACAGCTCCATGATCTAGTTGATATTGAAGGAACTTGTGAACTCATGTGGAATCTTGCCGTTCGGCATCATATTTTAGGGTCAAGAAGAGTTCTTTAATACAATTATTTGAATTGAGGCAGAGCACTAATCTGTTTCTCTCTTTGTTGTTGTCAGGCAGCAGAGACGGCAACAGTCGCAGGTAGTTTTCTTTATTTTTACTCAGTCAACCAAATCCAAATCGATGGACAAAAACAGGGTCAAGAATCAAGCAGAGCTCAGGCGATATACAAAGAGGACAATGTAGGCAAACTCATAAGCAGGAGAGAGAATGAATCTCTAATCCAGAAGGCATATACAGTGAATCAAGGCTGGATCGTGCCATTTGAGTTCCTAAATTTCAGCTACCTAGTCTGGCCCTGGTGATGCAGCTATATGATCCGCCACTCCTTATTGAGAAACAATATGTTCTCAGGTAAAGCAAAATGAAGCTTCAGGACTGCAAAAGTAATAATGTAATAAAAGGTATTGAATGTATGGTATTGAATATCTTTTAATTAAATCAGCTTGAGGCTTTGACTGAAATGGCATACCCGTGTGTGCATGTGTACGAGGGGGGAACCCAAAAAATTCCTGGAATTGTTAAAAACAAATACTGTAATGAAACTTGCAGCATTTCTCCTTTAATCCCCTTTAAAATACTCTCCTTGTGATGCAATACGCTTGTTCCAGCATTTCTCCGATTCCTGATAACATTTCCATCTTTTGTCACTATGTTTAGAGCGTTCTGCTTTTTTCCCCCTGGATTTCTTCCACAGTGGTGAATCTTTTCCCGTTCAATCTCATTCTTCATTTCAGAGCAAAAAGAAGTTGCATGGAGCGAGTACTGGCGAATATGGTGGATGTGAAGCGATCACCGCATTGTTTCTGGTTGATAAAGCAGTGTGTGCAGGTGCATTGTTGTGGTGCACGATCCAATTTTGGGTGCATCACTTCTCCAGATGTTTTTTCCTGATTTCCTAGGTACGCACGCCACATTCGAATTCCAGGAAGTTTGGGGTCTCCTCTCGTGTGTGTATGCGTGTGAGGGTGTGTTCTGCTTCCACACAGAAAGGGAACAACACGCCTCTCACATGTATCTCACTCAATTAGAATGAGTCATGTATCTCAAGCAGAACAGCTTCCACTTGCCGCAAATGTCTGTTGTGTGTCTGTAGAAAGAAATGCCTGAAACAGTACAAATTGCATCGACAGCCTCCAGGCACTGTGGTTCAAATGTGGAAGAATTACACAATATTGTTATCACAGACCCCTCAAAATGTCAGTGTTTGTTTATTCAACATTAGCATTGTTGGTGCTGTGTTTGTGCTCCTAAGATCATGTTGGTTCTGCTCGGAAGGTTGTGTAATATTGATTTTTCCATGATAGTGCTTTACACACTAAAACCCTGATTAATGAGTTAAGCAGCTAGAAGAAGGTATAAAAAAGCAAACCCTAAACTGTGCACCGTGACACTGTGTTTTAACGTAATTGGTTTTTACGGATAAACAACTGTAATGTCATCTAGCAACAGCTTTAGACATTACTTTCTGCAGGACCAAACAATCAATTATGAGTCAGTCTTCGGCCATGTCCACACTAATATGGCCATGTCAGGCATGTGAGCACTAATACGGGATACGGGTTTTTTTGGTGTGTGTTTTGGCCTTAAAAGCGATGCATAAAATATCAATGTGCAGGAAAAACCTTTTGTTATGAGAACAGTGTTTTCG
This sequence comes from Ictalurus punctatus, assembly GCF_001660625.3. NCBI lineage: Eukaryota > Metazoa > Chordata > Actinopteri > Siluriformes > Ictaluridae > Ictalurus > Ictalurus punctatus. The sequence continues at coordinate 7,920,105 of NC_030442.2, read as the reverse complement.
AATATTAGTGTGAATGTTATGGCAACTTTTTCCAAATTTCAACCGTATTCAAATTCTCTTTGTAAATAGGAAATCAACTGTGTATTTGCAGTTGCGTTTTCTATATTTTAAGACATAGTTCAAATTAAATGAAATAAAACCCCTGTATTTAACTTTGCGTTTTTCCTGCACCGCTGCCAAACAATGGCTATACAATGGCTGCCAAAATTAAAATGCAAATGTAAGTTTATTTCATTTTCGAAATTTCATTTTCAATGTCAATTTCAGATTGAAAGTGAATTTACTGATACGTAAATTGTTTATGGCATAGTTTGGTCAGCCTTGTACGCGGCAAGATAAAAAATAGAGACAAAGACTTTTTCAACTGTCCTGATGCATCATGAAACTGACTATGCATCTCCTTTGCGCTTCAGTGGGGAAACTAATTTCATTTCAGGTTTAAGAAGAATGAGAATATTACATTTTCTACTCAAACACACACAAAATTCACACACTCAAAGGTATTTGCATGCACAGTTCTCCATGAGCGATCCATAAAACTAATGGATTTCCCTAGTGAAGTTCATCCACTGCCCTTCTCGACGCATGGTTATGTGGATGGTCAAGCATTTTCTTTTTAAAAAAGTAACATTTACCTGTTATTGTCATGGTTCATTTGTCACTGAATATTGCAGCATCAAAATACCATGTAGGGACTATTGCACTGATATATCACGCAAGCGTAAGCCAATCCCGTGGTTCTATTTAAAATCGATGAAATTGTGAAAAACATGGTGGACAGAACTTAGAAAGAATGTTTTTGTATGCTAGTATTTTTAAGTACAAGCTGATGATAATATTTAACCTGTGATAAAGGTTAAGCAATTATTGGGATTTGAAAATTTAATGCACACAGATGTCAAGTCAGAAGTTTTTAGGTGCTTTAAAAGTTGTGTGCTTTGTTCCACTGAACTAATTGAATTTTCGCTGTAGCGCGTACTGTAGTCTTCTGATAAGTGATGGTGCTGTGCTGTTCGTTATAGAGGTCGCTGGGTCATTTCAGAAGTGCTGACTGTGCTGTTCAGTTCCTGCGTTCACTGTAATATTGAGGTCAGGGAGGCTGACACCTACATCTATAATGTTCTGTTGCAGAACGCAGAGGCTCGGCTTCTGCAGAATGAAGCTGTTAATGAATTAATCTCTAAATGTGCCATTTTGGCATATAATAATAACTCTTAATCCCAGTGATAGAGGAGTGGCTCCTGTACCTGTCAGACTTAGTGAAAGAGGTGTGGCTCCTCAAAGCTAAAACATTTGTCAGTCTCACCCTAACAGTTTGCTGGTCCAGAGGTTCTTGTCCAGATCTCAATGCAGCAGTGTTAAGACCATGTTAAGAGGCATGTCACCCACACAAGCGTGAATCTCATCCATAACCGCAGTCTTGCCGCTATGAAGGTTTGTAACCTCAGCCACAGAAGTAGGCACCAGAGATTTCTGCCACTGCCTCGTGAAGGAATGGCCTGTCCACTGGGTTATGGAGTTCCTCCAGGTGATCTTTTCACCATTCAGTAATATCCCCAGTAGAGGTCAACACTCCTCTGCTCATGCTTAACAGGGCATGTTTATGGTCTCATCTTCCCCTCCTGAGGTGCTAAACGATTTGTCAGACCACCTGACCACCTCCCCTGGCCTCTCCAAAGTTCTCCTATACCTGAGCTTTCATTTTGAAACTCCTCTTTCTGCAGCTCTTCAGGCTGTCCTATACATCTCAATTGAATCAATAGCGCACTCAGGGAGAATTACTTGGAGAGCCTCTTTCTTCAACTTGGTGTCTTCTCTGACCACTGGTGTACACCAACACATCCTAGGGTTACCACCATGCACCGAAAGCCTTCTGCCTTTTGCAGCTGCCTCTTTGACGTTAGACTTTCTCTCACCAATGCTTCTGTCAGACTCTCCCAAGCAACCAGAATAGGTTTCCTGGATTTACCAGATAATTCTGGTGCCCTCAAATAGTACAACAAGTGTGTGTCCAAAACAAATGGTCTAAAGTCAGATGATACAATCACAAAATTGATCATTGACCTTTGGCCCAAGTTGCTCTGGGACATAGTATACTTATGAGCAATGTTATGTTTGAACAGAGTGTTTGTTATTGACGATCCATAGCTTGAAGAGAAGTCTGCTCGGATTTAGATCCGGGAGGCCATTTCTCCCAATCACTCTGCTCACGCCATGTGACCAAACTGCTCTTTGGTGCAGATGCACAAACAAGAGTCATCATTTCCCTTCCTGAGACTCAAAATCTCATTGTGGCAACCCTCTTGCCCACTGGGAAAAGTTCCACATGTGAGACCCTTAGCCTTGGATCAGTGAGTATCTTCACACATGCTTGAGGCCAGTCTCCTGTGGGAACTTTGGAGCAGGAGAGACACCACCCTCAATTAAGAAGTTTATTGGCTCTTTCCCTGCCAGTGAAGTGACATTCCATGCTCGGGTTTAGATCAAAGCTATCAAAGCCAGTTTCCATTGCAAGTCAGTCCATCAGCTGCCATACAACTATCATTGCACTTGGCCCTCAGCCTTGCAGGTGTTAAGCACGGAGGATGACTCCATGTCACCATTTCAGGGTACACTTAATATCTATTCTGCCTTTGATAGAGATCTGTAGGATCACCCTTTATCTGACCTCTACCAGATCTCAGATCTGTTCACCAAGGGTGGCCTTACTGGGAGCACTAAGCACTGAGGTTCAGTGAGGTACATAAGTACCTTCACTACCATGAGGTCTCAGTCCATGAAAGGATCAATATCGAATCATAATGTCACAACATATTGCAATAACTAAATTAAAACAATTGAAATGGCTTTAAATTGTACCTCCAAATGTGTCCTTTATATGGTGAAATGTAAGGAAATATACACAACTGCAGCAAAATACATTTTTCTCAGTTCCAGCATTTATTACATAAGTTTAAACGTTACAGTCAGATAAATTACTTAAGCACAGTACAGATATACTGTTTATGCTCAAATAATTCATTGATTTGTCCATTTAAGTAGGACTTTGGACATTTGAATATATCCAGGAATACGTTACTACATTACTCATTCACAATTTTCTGTGTTACCAGCTTAGATATTCACTGTTAAGCATGTGTGCATATGATTGGTCAGATCAAAAAGGGGGGGGAGTACATTAGCATTTACACGAGCTAACTTATTTTCAACAGAATGAGTTCTATTATTATCATTTGCTCATGAGTAAGTCCATCCTTGGCAGGCAGATGTGTTGAGTTGGAATGAGATGAAATCCATTTAACAGGATGTTTCTGCCTTCATTCACCAGGAGATCGTTTCACTAAGCAGTGGTGGCAGAGGTGAAACAGGAACATTTCTGCATGCCACAATTACTTTCCTAACTTGTCTCAGTCTGTTCCTCATCCACTGTACAGGATAGCCACATCTCCAGAAGTGTTGAAGCTAGTTAGGTTATTACTTAATTCACATCATGATTTCGGGTTATTTTAGAAGCAGGAGGTGAGACTGACTGCTGGTGGTTCATTAAAAGAGCCGTTGTATCCACCGTTTCAAATACAGTGAAGCCTTTCATCGCGAATTCAGTAGAGCTTAGTTGCATTGTGACTCAACAATGCTGTACAGTGTTTTTTTAAACGTTCGTGGAACAATTGTCTGGTTAACAGAATTATTATATTGAGAACTTCATGGGGTGAAGCCATGATTTCCCCCCTTTAACTTTTATAGCATTAATAATAATAATAATAATAATAATAATAATAATAATAATAATAATAATAATAGTAGTAGTAGAGTCGAAAAAAATATCAAAGGTTTATTTTTATTTTTAAAAAAAACCTCACAAAAACACATTTAACCTTTTCAACTTTTTATTTAAATTCCCAGAATACTAATAATTATTCAAAATAATTCAAGCAGCACACCTCAGCAGCTGTGTTTCTAGAAGAATCTCACCCATGTTTGGTTCATTCAGTGTGGCATTAATCACATCACCCTATATGTTTAAAAGTTCAATCATGATCATGTATGGGAATACTTGTCTTGCTATGATTTTCATTCAGTAAATCATCCATCCATCCATCCATCCATCTATTTTCTATACCGCTTATCCTTCAAGGTCGCGGGGAACATGGAGCCTATCCCAGGGAGCATCGGTACACCCTGGACTTTCAGTAAATCAATAAATGAAAAAAGAAATCATTTTAAAATCAGCTGTAACTGAGTTTTTATCATCATTGGGCAGTCCATACAGGATTTCGCTATGTTTTTTTGTGATTGTTGCGGCCAAGAATGCTTGATTTTGCTGCGGCTTTTTTCAAAATTTGCAATGCAGTTTGCAGAGTATTTTGTGCTTTTTTTTTTTTTGCAGAAAACTACTTGAATTGGTGAAATTATTTCACAGTGATGTTTGTTGGTAAACGAGACCTTTTAGCTGTACTCCTGTTCGACGCACGTGAATGGAATGAGGGGTTTGGCTGAATGCGTGCTGTGATGACTTCACATGACGTGTCTTGGCCCAAATCTGTAGAAAAGCTCCTCCTCATATTGTGGAGTTTGCTTGATTTTGCATCCATTTCTGCGATCTGACTAGGTCCCGTTACCCTGTTCGCTCTGTTAACGGTCATCAGGCTCAAGCCAAAGTGTCCAGGATATCAGTATGGGTTTAATATTACTGGATATTATACAACCAATTATTGGCACATTCTTGTTTTTAGTGAGCTCAGCATGGTGACTACAAACTAACCCTGAGGCCTAGTGATGTCATGCAGGTCTTTTCCTGGCATTTCTGTAACCAGATTCCACTGCACTGTATGCCAGTAATGCTGGGTCTGCCTGCATGCTGAATCACTTGATGAGATCTTGATGCATATCTTGTTTCATTATAATTGTGCTGTAATGCCTGTGTGTAGAGCACGGAATATGTAAAAAAAACAAAAAAATAAAAATAAAAAAAAAAACAGTGCAAGAAATATTTTTGGTTAAATACCTTAACAACAATGAGGACAAATTCATTTACAAACCTGCTTTGTTTTGTTTTCACATGTGGTGATTCATGGCATACATGTTTTAATTGAATTTGAATTAAACATTAATTTGAGATGGAACGTTTAATTTACACATTAAAGCACTAAATCAATTTCATTCAGCCATTTTAATAATAAAGGCAGGTTTAATGATATATAGGCGCACGTGTAGTCACGAAGCAGTGAGACTACGCATCTTACAGTATTGTGAGTCGAGGGGAAACTTGTAATAGAAATGCAAGTAATGCACATAACCATGTGCAACATGAGTCGCAGATCATGTCAACAGATCAGATAGATTTTCAGAAATGAATCATCATCATGCATTAGGCTATGCCGCTGCGGTAAGTGTGGCCTTGTTTGGTGTCTGTGTTCAGCTCTGCAGGTTTCTCTAAACCTGTTGTTTATCTCCAGCCTCGTTATGCCTCTGTTAGATCATTAATAGAACTCAAGCACTCAGGCTATTCACTGGGCTCCATCATTAGCAGCCCTGCTCCTGTGACTGTGTCTACCATTAGCATACAGATGAGGCAGGGGAACTCACACACCACTCACTCCTCCATTGTCCTGAAATCAGTGTTCAGAGCAAGAGTAACAAGGACGCAGATATATATCACCAAAGAAATCAGCCCAGTCACCAAAAATTGCTTAATTTGCATTTGGCATTTTCATCTCAGACTCTTTCTAATTAATGCTGCTTCAGTTTAGCATTTTAAATGAATGAAATTGCAATCAGGGTGACATGGTGTTGTGGGTTAGCAGTTACATACAGCCAGTTACATTCTTACATAAATTGTATTTAGGAGTGTAAGGATTCACAGATTTGAAACAGTGCCAGCGTCAGTATTTACAGTCCAGTAGTACTGATTCAGAAAAGCGTGTATGGGGAAACAGTTGCAAGGTGGTGGTGACTGGAAGGATCCAGGCTTCTCTGAAAGTGTAAAGTTCAATTCCAGGGCAGAAGGCGTGGTCTCTGTGGCTGTCAGTCTCAGCTAGCTTCGGTCGCCTGGCCTCGGATGGTTGTAGCTCCGGATGATAGGGCGAGAGCGCTGTTCTGTTGCTCCACTCGGGAGATCAGATTGTTGATCATGCACTGAGGTATGTTGTATCGCCTCTGGGGACACGGCGGCTTAGTGGTTAACACGTTTGCTTCGCTCCTCCACGGTTCCCACCTCTGTCCTTTGAATTCGCCCTTTCTTCCTGTGCTGTGGGGTTTCCTCTGGGTACTCCGGTTTCCTTCCTTCAGTCCAAACACATGTGTTGTAGGCTGATTGGCATCTCTAAATTGTCCATACTGTGTGAATGAGTGTGTGCGATTGTGTGGGTGTCCCCTGTCTTGTGCCCTGAGTCTCCTGGGATAGGCTCCAGGCTCCCCCGTGACCCTGTGTAGGATAAGCGGTACAGAAAATGGATGGATGGATACATCACCTCTGAAGAAGAGACACACACTGGTAGTAATTGCTTCAGCTGCAGCTGCAGTTAACATCTCCAGAACTTCTTTTAACACACTCACGTTTTCTTTTTGCATATCTGTGTTGTCAAGAGCTTCTGGCTTCTGTATGATAGCTTGTAGTTTTGAGCTGCTGTTCCACATTGAGGCAACGAGTCCTAAATTCGGGATTATGCAGGTTTATTCTGGTACCTTTTCAGTCGTGTGTCCTCTTTACATAAATGCTAAAGGATCATTATGAACCAGTAAGGCTGCAGTGTGGCAGTGCTGCCGACTCAAAGAAAGAGAAGGAGCAGAGAATTCGGTTGCAAGGTATGTCTGAGATAAGGAACCTCAGAAGACAGCTGACTTCATCTCTGCTCCAGTCCGAACACAGGGGAAGTGAATATTAGAAGACATCCATAAGTATTGTGGTATGTTATAGTATATTTATCTGTACATACATTGAGGTGTACATATTACCATTATTATTATTTTTTACTACTTTTATTCTCATTTTTCTATTCCTAATGTGTGTGTGTGTGTGTGTGTGTGTGTATATATATATATATATATATATATATATATATATATATATATATAGACTTTTTTCAATTCTAGTCCTATTTAATGTGTATTCTTTCCTATCTGTTTTTGTGTAATTGAGCTGCTGTAACGAGGGAATTTCCCCAGTGTGGGATCAATAAAGTTTATCTTATTTGATCTGATCTTATTGCATGTGGTACATACCGAATTCGAAGTGTTTTAAATTTAAGTTTGCTAGTCGACTAATTAACTAGCCAGCAATATTTGTGTTAAAGTCAAACTGACAGTTATTCGAAAACCATGTGTTTGTAATCAGATTGGTGCAATGAGTAGAGTAATGAGGAGAAATGTGATCTGAATTTTAACCATCTTCGCTTCTTTCTTCCTTTGATCTCTCCTCTCTCCTCTACTGATTGAGGTTGATGTGGCGTGCGCACGTGGATATGTGTGTGTTTGTGTATGCATATATCTGACGAAATCCAAACCTCTGCTGCCTGGAATTGAAATCTGGTTTTGTATCTCGCAGAAACCCGAGAGAAAGAGTGTCCAGCGGAGCCGAGGCGCTTTGCTTTTAGCCCTATCTTGATGTGAAGTGCTGCTTTGTTATCTGTATGAATAGTGCCCATGCCCTTTGAGCTCTGGAGGCTCAGCATGACTGACATTTACATTGAATATTTAAGCTGCCGGATTATGTAAAGTGTGTGAGGTTAAAAAAAAAAACACAACAACAAAAAAAAAAAACGCGTCAAGCAGTCGCTTGGTATTTTCATTATAGACCCACTTCAATTTCGAGGGTCGGTGCTTAAAGGAACATTCTGCTACTGCATCATAAGAGCTTTTCAGAGTAAGTCTATGAAATGATGCATGCTGTCTGATGCTGTGTGTTGGGATGAAGTGTCGAGTATAAATATGTGTTCATAATAGACATTGTCCATTCAGTATCATCTTAGCACATGGAGTTAGTACAGATTAAGTGTAGGTCTGGCTTTCATCATGTCAGTGATATGATATCATGTGTGTTGTTTACTTGCTTGGTGTTTTGTTACAGAGATAAATGAATACATTATTCGTGGTAATTCCACATGTGCTGAAGGTCTTACAGACATGGATTTGTGAATAAATGAGACAGGTCTCTGTATTTTCTGCAGATGTAATTGCTTTAATGACATCTCAGACACGCAGTAAAGAAGCCATTCTGCCCCCGGAGTTTTCCTTTCCATTCCTTCTGTTTTATGAAGGCGTTATACACAGTGCACTATAACTCGTGAAGTGTTCAGGATGAGACTTGTGATTGTTTCTGATTTTTATTTTTTTTTTTGTCTGGATCAACTTGAATGCAGTGAGGGGGTTTTCCCTTGGGCCAAGTGTATGTTGACAGAAGAAGTAACAGTGTGTGGAGTGTGTGAGAAGGCTGAAGCGAGACGCTTTTCCCAGCATGGGCTCTTTGTTTCTTACGGAGGCACCTCCTGAATTCTGATGAGCATATTAAAAGAAGTCATTTAAAGTTAAAAGATAATGACTTGAAAATAATAACGGGAGCTGTGGTGCCAGCAGTGAATGTTGAGCAGATTATTTGTCACCCTTGGTTTAGCTCTAATCTAATTCTGTGCCTTTTTAATGGAGGGCCTTTAACCTCAACACCTGACTCTGACAGGCCTTCATCTCTACACTGCCTCATCTGTCTAATACATGAGCTACATTATTGTTCATTATATTTGATTCAATAAGAACATGAGTGCACATAAAAAGGTCAGGACTGTATCATGTGGGCAGACCAGCATTCAGATTCTCATGACCGAGCTTCAAATCAAGATAAATATCTTAACGTTATGTCGGAAAATGATGTGATAAATATCATGATACACTAGTACATGCTTTAATTAGCGCTAGTTTGCTGGCTGGATGCTACAGTCTGGGTTTTTGTAGCTCCGACTTGTACACAACGTGCTCGTGCTAGAACTAAGATGACAGATCATTTTATACCTGCTGTATTTTCTATTGAATACAAACTCCTGTAGCTGACATATAAAGCATATTTGGTTTACTATCTTACTTTTTAAGTGACCCAGTGGCCTTTTATACCTGCTCATTTATTATTAAAGTGGCACTCAGTATGTTTACATGGACTGCACCGTCGCGCGTTCTCTGAGAGTAGGCTAACGGTTGAGAGGCAGGAATTTGACCAATAATTCCTACAAGCCTTTTATAATGAACTAACTGGTGTGTGAGAAGGCGGGAAGTACAGCGAGAGGTTAAAGCAATGCAAATATGCGCAAACGTGGTGCAGTATTAGACCATAAGAACATCATAATGAAACAAAGGCCGAATCCCGGACATTTTCTCAAATTTAGAAATCCCGGCCGGACGCTTTTTTAAGGTCCGGAAAAGAGGACATGTCCGGGAAAAAGAGGACATGTCCGGGAAAAAGAGGACATGTCCGGGAAAAAGTGGACGTACGGTCACCCGAACAAAAGGATTTGAGAGAACAATTTGTCTTCATTTCTACCAAATTAACTTTGGAGGTTGCTCGTGCGAGCCACGACTGGCGAGAGAGAACCAGAGCTATAATCAAACCATTTCTTTGGTTTTAAATGAAAAAAAAAATTGTAATCCTGATAGTATTGACATTTTTTTCAAAATGTACCTGTGATCTGATAACTTAGTTTTTTGACGTAACTGTAACGGATTACAGTTGCCAGAATTTTGTATCCCGATTACGTAACACCTGTAACGCCGTGACGTATTCCGTGACTCCCCAAGCCTGCTCAGCACACACAGTATCATCATTCGCAGCTACTACTGCATTGCACAATAGCTGTTCAGAGGTGGAGTAAGCAGGCCAGTGTTTGTGGTCTTGAGATAAAGTCTGTCCCATTCAGAAGACAGCAGAAGAACAGCTTTCTTCTGAGGTTCAGTGTTTTGACTAAACTTAAAGGAGTCCTTCCTGGAGAAGGCCATGACATTTTCTGTTCATGACGTTCTATGACAAACTTGATGGGCAGAACTGTAACTAAGGAATAGTTTAAGGTATTAGTTTATATTGTGATATAATTGTAAACTGTGATAAAAGGTTAGAAGCTTATCATGATGTGAATATTTAATATCAGTCTAGTCTGAGCGATTCATCCGTAGTGTATCAACTTGACCAGTCACAGCATGTTTATTACCCTTGTGCCTAGAGTAATTTCCTGTAAGCCATCTTTGGTACGTACGTGTGTGTAATGTAGAGCAGGATGCATTGTTCACTAAGGGACAGCCAGCGGCCTCCTAACCAGCGAGAGAGAGAGAGAGAGAGAGAGAGAGAGAGAGAGAGAGAGAGAGTAAAATATCGGAGAAAGACTCTGTGAAAGCTTTTAAAATGAAAGGTGTTTTTATAAAGGAAGCCTGGAGGAGGAGAGATTGATAGGAATAGATTTCCTCTCTCCAGCAATTCCTGCTTGGCTGGACACCTGGCACCAAATCAGCCTCAGTGAACGATGACTACAAGACAACGGCCGGGGGGAACAGAGAGAGACAGAGGGAGAGAAAGAGAGCGAGAGAGAGAGAGAGAGAGAGAGGGAGGGAGTGAGAAAGAGCGAGAGAGAGAGAGAGAGAGAAATATCAAATTCCATGTTAATTGCAAAGGTAAAGTTAAAATTGTCCTACAAAAAAACAGAATTGAAACAAATATAATTTCTAGGCACATGCTGAAAAATAGTTCTGTTCTATATTGCGATAGTTAAAATGCATGATTTTATCATGGACGGATAAAATACCAGCATTGTCCCCGCATTCCACGATGCCTATTTTGATGAACCCCTTTTACGACAGTGCTTAAAAAAAAGCCTGAAGCAAAGCCTTCAAAAAAGACCTCGTTTCCCCCCACTATTATTTTCTACTAATTTAGTCATGACCAATTCTCACCCATCATGCATCTCTCTCCTATCACATGACAGCCGCCAACCAGGGAGGGTGAATTCTATCACATACTCCGAGACACATGAAACCAGCCGGCGGCGTCTTTTCAAACTGCTGCTCATGAATCGCACGGGGATGGGTAACACACTCGGAGGAAGGCGCGGCCCACTTCCAAAACGTGAGCTCACAGACGCTCATGATTGGCTAGTGTTGCTGTGATTGATAAGGGAGAGAGAGCACGGCTCTCTTGGACTCATGCATGGCTGTAGCATCATCAGGACTCGAACTCATGATCTGCAGTGAATGAATCATCTGAAGGTTTGGTTATTTAGTAAGGCTTTAAACCTCAGGTGTCCACACGATGCGATACAATTTTTATTCATAAGACAATGATTTGATGTTTGATGATACCACCGCTGGAATCTGCTAGGTTACGAATTTCGTAGCATCGATATGTGTTCAGAATCTGGGGTAGGTCTACCATTATTTATGGAATGATGATGGCATAGAGAAGGACAAAAGGTCAATCACGTTACTAGACTATTATATACACATCGGTTTAGAAACATGAATGATGTTTTATACACCAGTTGTGTGTTATAATATAGTTATAATCAATTATAATTGATGATGATCCGTTTATGATTTGTTGCCTGAATTCATTTCATCTGATGCCTTTTAAAACCGATACACTGATCTCATGATTGAACAGGGGACCTTTGAGCTGCGACGTGGCGCCGCACCACCATGCCTCCATAAGGAGTAAAAGCCGTATTTATATCTATAGATTGCCAGAAGCTAACACTCTGAAGCCTTTTGCAATACAAGTCGCTTGGACAGCACTCGAAAAGTGGCAAAGAATGATGAAGCTGAGTAGTAAACGAGACGCTGCGCAGTTTCATTAATGATTGATGCAATATCAATAATAATTATGGTAATATAAAAATCTTATATCAACACATACCTTTTTTTTTTCTTTTTTTTTTTTTAGAATTAATGGACCTAACGGTGAGTAAATGAAGGCAGAAGAAATAACCGTTCATTAGTAGCAGTTATTGTTCATATACCAGGCAGGGTGAGAGAGGAGAGAGGAGTAGGTAAGGGAGAGAGTGAAAGAAACAGCAGAAATATGAAAGTAGCAGAGTGAGAAACACAAAGTGGAGGAAGCAGATGAAAGAGAAAGGAAGTGGGTGGCACTGGGAGAAAGAGATAGACAGGAAAAGATTGCCTAGATTACTGGAGAGCCGGGTTAGTCATCCATGAACATGGCCTTTGAGTCTTTGACAGAGCCATCATCACTCATCCGTAGTACACGTTCTGCATTTTTATTTACCCCGAGTACGTGTATGTACATTACAGGGTTTGGATACAGCCCTTAGGTTTGTCACCCAAAGGTCTGACTTTGTAGATTTCTATATTAATGGCAACTCCATCATATTCAAAGGCCACTGGCTCACACAGATGACTGATGAATTCATCACTAGTCTTTCCAACTAAAGCAGCCGATTATAAATACGTTATTTACATTCAGTGTGGTCTAAAAGGCAGTCCCACTACACCACACAGTCTGCATCTCGTTTTCTGTTGTGTATTTTGTGCGCTTTGGATCAAGATCATGGTTTTGTCACGGGAAAGTTTATTCAGTGCTTTCTTTTCCTGACAGATATCGTATGTTTTATTAAATGCTCCTAATTAGACTCAAACGGGAATTCAGAGCAGCATAAAAAAAAATCATATAATGTACGTACTGTATTACATGACTATACTATAAGTCTTTTGAGGAGTTCACTATGATGTCTAGACTGATTTTTGAACAGTCTAGGATTGTGTGTAGATAAATAATCTGCTTCCAAACAGGCTTGTATTTCAGCACCATAGACAGCTATGTGTTTCATGTTGAATGCCACTGTATGTACTGTAGAACTGAGGACATCTCATATCCACTGCTATTGTTGACTTAAATGATTCAAGCTCATGAGCTGAAGGATTGCAAATGAGATGTGAGCGTCTTCCTGTGGAGTGAGATTGTCACAGCTGTAGTGTGAGAGTATGTTGCACAAGGTGTGTGTTTGTGTGTGTGTGTGTGTGTGTGTGTGTGTGTTTGTGTGTGTGTGTGTGTGTGCGTGTGTGTTTGAGAATAGCAGTGCCTCAGGCGGGATCTGACACTAGAGAAGATGGAGCCTTATGAAGAACAGCCAAGGCCATGAGAGATGGCTTTGTGTGCATATGTGTTTGTAGTGTGAAATTTGGCGTGAGTATTATTATTATTATTATTATTATTATTATTATAAGATATCTATTAATCTATTATCTATTAAGATATCTATTAAAGCATTCATATTGTGAATGTGTGATGGAGCGTGTTGTTTGGGTAGTGTGTCTCTAGTGTGCATCTGTATATACAGTATGTAGTGAGTTTGTGTTATGCAATGTGTGTGTGTGTGTGTGTGTGTTGTAAAGGCGTATGTGAATGTGTGTGAAAATGTAGAGTTTTTGTTCATATGTGCACACATAAATTTGTGTGTTGTGTGTCTCTATTGCTGCATGCGTATGTGATTAGTAGTGTTGGGTCCGAGTGCACTTTTGCCAAGTTCGAGTTGAGAACAAGTCCTTAACCAAACGAGTCCCGAGTCCAAAAGGGGCCGAGTCGGACTCAAGTCCGAGTCCTTAATGGCCAAGTCCAAGTACGAGTCGAGTCCAGAAATTAAATAAAAATTTAAGAATAAAAGGTGTTAAATTCATAATTTAACCTTCACAAACCAATGGCAACATAAATGTAATAAAAAATACCACTATTGCATCTTTCCATTGCCATTTAATATTTTTATTACCTGTCATCAGCACCCCAACTAGTTTCCTATAAACAAGGGAAAAATGGATATATATATATATATATATGTAGAACTTTTATTATATTACGATTATGAAAATACAAATGGACCTGTTCTGTTATTGAATCACACTATATTGTGTCCTCCAGTTCGAGCTGACATTTCAGTGATTTGATGCGTCTCCCCCACAGTTATATAGGCTGAGAGAGTAGAGTTACATTTAGCAGCATGTCATAACAAGCTTCATGCTTTATTACTGCTTTTAATCTGTCTGAATGACAACTCATTTCTGAACACAGCTCTGTTCTTGTCAATTTCTTTCATCTTAATTCCTAAAATGAAAAAAAAAAAGTCGCTATTGCAGGGTTTATATATTTACTACATTAAGAAGTACATTTCACATTTTACATGAGCTTCAAGGCTGGAATCACCAAATGCTAATGTTTAGGGGTGGGTGATATGACTACAATCTTATTTCACGATAACGATACGTTTTCTCACCTAGGTCTATCAGTAGTATTCAAGTAAGAAATAGTACGGAAATTGAATAAAATGATTAAATGTAAAATAAAATAGACTTCAATGTATGACATATACAGTGATTCTTATTAAATATAGTGTACTAGTGGCAAAAGTCTTTCATATATGATTTTATATATATATATATATATATATATATATATATATATATATATATATATATATATATATAAATAAAACACACTTCGGTACCAAGTCGGTACCAACATTGTTAAAACGTGATGTTTTTCTGTACAGTTGGTAATAAAGTACAGTTGGTACTACAGTTGGTAATAAAGGTACCGAGGTTGCAATTCCTTCCGGAACTGAAGGGGGCAGTAAATAGTATTTTAGTAGGTCCACAAGTGGTAAAGAAGAAGAACAATTACAAGCACACGGGAAAAACTACAGAAGATAGTGACAAGTTTAGCTCCGCTCTGACTCGTTGAGTATATATATATATATATATATATATATATATATATATATATATATATATATATATATAAATGTATAATTACAGTGAACCATGTACTCTCCGTTGCCATGGACTGGAGGAGGCAATGGATGCAAGTGCAGATCATTTATTGTACAAAGTACATTTTAATTAGATAAATAAATACAAATAATGCAGGTATGATTACTCCAAAGACGGGTATGAACTCTCAGAAACGGAAATTTAGCTAGATTCGCTAGTCAGATATAGCATGAGAATACTCACCCTTCGAGTTGTCGATGTAACTCGAAATATATCATTTCAAGCCCTTCTCCTTCCTAACAGCTGACTGCCTCACAATACGCTTAACGTCATTCACGGTAATCTGGGGAAGCTCTTGTAAACAGCGAGTGTAATATGTCATACTCTCCTGTGCCATCTACACACAGTTATCGGCAATAGCGGAAACTTCCGGGTTCCGGCGCGGCACCGGATGTAACTGAGCTGGCTGAGACAAAACATAGAAGCGATCGTGCATAGAGTAGAGTCCATACAGTACTCGGATGATGATAACCACATAAAATTACGATAACAAGAAATTAATGAATGTCTCCCTGCCTGACCCGGGGGTTTTCTCTGCGCACACACTTGAAACGTATGCACAGAAAGCCCCCTGGTCAGGCAGGGAGACATTCATTAATTTTTTGTTATCGTAATTTTATCTTGTTATTTATTTTTTATCTTTCTTTTCATGATACACAGGACACGGACTTGACTGTACTCGGAAAAATTTCCGTGACAAGTGCGTGACAAGTCCGAGTTCGTTCATAATTGGACTCAAGTCCGAGATCGAGTACCCCATCTAGTAATTAGTCCAGGGATGCGCAGTATCTAAGGAATAAACCATGACATTACCATAACCACCTCAAAATTTTTGATTCCTCTTATATCACAACCATTTGTCAACTGTTTAACATTTGTTAAATATAATGTTGTGGAACACGTGGTAAAACCCGTCTTCTGTCCTGAAGACTTTCCTGTGGTGGAAAACGGGCCGACTGTTACAGCACACTGACCCTGACACCGGAGACTCCGATATAATAATTCAGTACATGTCTCATTACAGAACGCTTCTGCATATCATTGAATATATCTTTTATTTTGTTAAACAACACACTTTTTAATCCGTTTATTTTTAGATCCCTGTGCAATAGCAGTTATTCCAGAACCGATAGTAAATAATGCTAATAGAATGAGTGCATTAATATAAACCTGTGATTTCCTGTATTGTGCTTAATCAACACTAAATCAGTCAGATCTGAGAATTCAGCAGCACAGTGGTAGGGACGGGCGATATCTTATCGTTTGTGATATACCGGTAGAAATTCTCCCCACAATAAGTATTAGTCTTCCTGCGATAATAACGATAAAGCCTAGCTGATGACGTATTTCTGTCGGCGACCCGTTCGCAGCTCACGTGCAGAGCGAAAACAAGTACGGCGGAAGGCGGACGTGAAGCTGAGGAGGAGTTTATCTCTAAATGAGGAGCTGCCAATACAATCTGGAACTGATTTGGTTGCAGAAAATATGTTTTACTTTTAGATCAGTGTTTGTGCTTCTGAGGCTCTCAAGACTGCATGCAGCTGTCACCTGTAGCCAAAAACAGTGGTGCACGGTGCTATATTTATATCGTCATGGATATCGTTATCACAATAAATACCGGAAAATATCGTGATATAGTTTTAAGTCCATATCGCCCATCCCTACACTGTGGTATAATTAAGCAATATTGCATCAGCAAGTGTGCGGATATACGGAATATCAGCACGGCTGCGTTTGGCCGCAGGTACGAGCACCGTAGGTAATCACAGCCGTGCCGATATTCAGTATAACCGCACTCTTGCTCGTGCGATATTGCGTTTATACAACAGTTCCGTAAACAAGAAATTTAATATCGAATAAATGACATTTTGTTCATGATATGGCCAAATGTTCTGTTTGTTTTTGCTCCGCTAGCGGAAATAGTAATAGCAGAGCAGAAATAGTTTGCTAGCTAGCTCACATTGATTTCTACATTCCCGTTAAAGGTGCTTCCTGTAAAATCGGGGTCCCCTCTTCCCTTTCATCTTCACCTGACGAGCCTCATAATTTTTATTCCTGAAAAGAATCGTCTGCGGTGTCGCTGTGGAATTTTACATGGTGCACACAGACAAGCGGCGTGATAGACACAGTGACAGTCCCAGTGCAGTTATAAGAAATATAGGCACTCTTGGAATGCTGCTCAGCCAATCAAATTAGTGGATTGGAACTAACTGCTGTATAAGACAAATGGGATAGATGGGATATCATAGGTATTGTCAGTAGCATCTGATTAAATGCTACAATTTAGTACTGTATCTGTAAAATGGTATTATGGTAAAAATTTTTATACAGATGCTCTTTTTTTGTGATTGTTTTTTTTCTCACTACACTCAGTTGTTCGTTTTTTTAAATGCAGCACTACTGTTTTGCTGTTTTGGTAAACACATTTCTAGTTAGTAGACTTGCCATATCACGTGATCCTAAATTGGTCTTTATGCTGTGTGTGTTTTTCGGCAAATTTATATTGAGTGTGTGTGTGTGTGTATGCATGCTGGGTTTACAGTGCATTTGTATTGACTTATTTGTGTATGCTAGCGTTGCATATGTATTGTGTGTGTGTGTGTGTGTGTGTGTGTGTGTGTGTTTATAGTGAGTCTGTATTGTGTTTATAGTACGTCTGGAGGCTGATTCAGCTTCCTGATCATTACTTGTGAAAACCCCACATTGTGAAGTAAACTCATTAATGCCTTTAGAGGACGTACTAATAGGGCTCTTTCTCATTCTCTCACTCTCTGATTCGACGCTGCTGCTTCCCCTTTAAAAGTGCTGCAGGTTGTTTTTGTCCTCCCTCTGCTGAACTGCATCGTCCCCCGAGAGGCTGCGTCAGGCAGCGCCCGCCGCTCTGAACACTCCACCAGCTCGAAACACGAAACACACTGGCTGTGTCTGAAACACATACATGCTCCGTGTTTACATTGATCTGCTGCGTGTTACATTGAGGGATGACTGTAGTATTATATGAACGTAATGAGCGTTCATGATGTACTATAATGAGAGTTTACTGTGTGAGAGAACGGCAAGTTACTTATATTGAGAAATCAGGGTGCTAAATAGTAAATGATGCAAGTAGACTAGCTAAATTGACTTCAGTGCAAAAATGGACTGTTTCCATGTGTTAGTCTCAGCCTGTACAGTACAATACAGCTACACTAATTCAAATCTGGATCAATGGAGACGGGATGGATCCAGGCCTTTGTATGTAGGTGCAAAAAATAACACAATGCTCTCTTTATTAATGTTCTTTTATTGAGAAACCTTATTAAACACAATTCTCTTTTGCTCTCTTCTTCCATACTTCTCTGTGTTAGTCAGCCCAAGTGAACAATATGTGGCCTCTATGACAATCAGCCACGGTGAAGAGGGTGTGGCCTTTGTTCCTGTCAGTCACGGTGAAGAGGGTGTGGCCTTTGTTCCTGTCAGTCACTGTGAAGAGGGTGTGGCCTTTGTTTCTGTCAGTCACTGTGAAGAAGGTGTGGCCTTTGTTCCTGTCAGTCACGGTGAAGAAGGTGCGGCCTTTGTTCCTGTCAGTCACAGTGAAGAAGGTGTGGCCTTTGTTTCTGTCAGTCACGGTGAAGAAGGTGTGGCCTTTGTTTCTGTCAGTCACAGTGAAGAAGGTGTGGCCTTTGTTCCTGTCAGTCACAGTGAAGAAGGTGTGGCCTTTGTTTCTGTCAGTCATGGTGAAGAAGGTGTGGCCTTTGTTTCTGTCAGTCACTGTGAAGAAGGTGTGGCCTTTGTTTCTGTCAGTCACGGTGAAGAAGATGTGGCCTTTGTTTCTGTCATTCACGGTGAAGAAGGTGTGGCCTTTGTTCCTGTCAGTCACGGTGAAGAAGGTGTGGCCTTTGCTCCTGTCAGTCATGGTGAAAAAGGTATGGTCTCTCAATCCTAGCAGTGTTTGCACAATACTATATCAAACTGTGTAATATTAAAGGGAGATGTATAATATCATTATGATGTATTGGATCATTGAGCGACAGACATGAGCAGTGTTTTGTCTTGGACAGTAAAAATGATATTCGAGGGTGCACGGTGGATATCCAGTGGCAATTGATTCCATAAACGAGGGACAGCAACTGAAAAAGCTCTGTCCTCTTTAGTTTTTAAATGGGATCAAGGGACATACAGAAGAAACCTACAGAAGAAACGTACAGAAGATTAGAAGAAATCTGCTAGATGAATGTGGTGTAAGAAGATCTTTGAGATAAGAAGGAGCTTGATCATCAAGCGTTTTAAAGACAAACTACAGAATCTTAAACTGGATCCTAAAATGGACCGGGAGCCAATGGAGTGATGCTAGAATTGGGGTGACATGATCATATTTTTTTGCCCCGGTCAATGCCAGGTGGTCCCTGCATTCTGAACCATCTGGAGACGAGCAAGAGATGACCGAGGAAGACCCAAGTACAATGAATTACAATAATCTATCCGCGATGTGATAAAACCGTGAATAACCTTCTCTAAATCTTGGAAACACAAAAATGTGACAGAGGAATACACACATACTAAAAATGCTGACACAAACCTGCCCATTCTGTAACTAATAGTGGTGTTTTTCAGTGTCTTTTATTGCATGTCTGGTGTTCACAAGTGAAGAATTCTGAGATCTTTGTGATATGCAGTGCTTGGGAGTGTTTATCTAGTTTGGAAGGTTTAGCTATACAGGGTTAGCTGGTTTTCTGTTGTTGCCATGAATTCACACAATCGGACTGTCGTAACCATCCATTCAGTCCACGTGCTCTGCGTGTGCTACCTGTACGACAATGTGCTTCACTTTTTATCAAGAAATGTACGACTATGCCAATGAAACATTCAGGGTGGGGAGAGCCAGTGTTGGGCAGCTATAATTACAACACAGCTCAGTAAAAACATGACATGAAACAGGAGTCAGTGGGACCTTAAAGCTTTGCAGTTTGCAAATGGATGCTAATTTGACCAGTTATCTGTTTGTGCTCAGAGCAATCATACATGTAGCCTATTGACAATTCAATTTTAATAATGTATGATATAATATGAATTATACTTAGACATAATTGGCCTTAGAGGATTCTGAAATGTGTTCTGTTAAATGGCTGCTTATTACTTGCCTATGCAATATAGGCTGGTATAAATGCTATACATTTTTCTTCTTTCAATAGTTTTGGTTTTCACCGCCGGACAGAACTCAAATCCGTGCATTACTATTACGTATTAATAGCATGCAGCTGGTTTAGAGGAGGCGTCCAGAGCTGGCAGGCGTTTTTACGCAGTGTGCCAGTAGATATAGCCTCTGATGGCTCTGAATAGACCCTTGATATCTCCTTGACAAGCAACTGTGGCGGTGGACTGCTCTGACACCATTCATGGACTGTCTGGTGTACTGATGAGTGTCAGCTTGTCCTGCTTTCCTCTGTGTTCTCCTCCTGTCTGCTCAGGCACAGCGAGCCTAAAGAGAGCATTACACTGACAATAATGCCAGGATCTGTGCTCCTGCTCTCATAATGGAGGAGAGGTGTAGAAAAGTGCTGGGGACATGAAATAGAAGAGTGAGGGGTTGTGGGCGTGGATATGATGGAGAGAGTGAGGCGAGGAGAAGGGGAATTTCAGCATTTTGGCATGGCACATGGCATCTGCCATTTATCATGATTTTGGGCAGGAAATTGCCCTTGGTGTGTTTTCCAGATGGCAACTTTCTTCCAGAAAGCCTCAGAGGATCCAGCTGGGCAATAGAAAGGGGAAAAAAAAATTTAGTAGCTCTTTTTCCTCTCCTATGCAGTTCGTTCGTTCTGTTGGCCAGTCTGCTGTGAGAGCATGGGCATTGCGCCAGTCACTGAGCTAAATCTTCTTGCTCACATTCATCTCTGGATAGCCACAGATCTCTCGATGCTACTTTTCTGCCTCTGTGCTGCTGCTGTTGACCCGTGTGTTATTGGGCTTATGTAAGTGACTGGGCATCATGTAGCTAAAGGTTGGCATAAAGCCCAGTAACAAAGCAGGATGTTAAAAGTGTGTAGTCTAATTCACAAGAGAAGGTAGTACAATGCAGGTAAGATTAGGTGAATGCATCTTTGTGACTCCAAACCATGTTGAGTAGTTGTAGTCATTGTGTGTAGTGCAGATTGTAAGGACTGCAGAAGGTGGGTACAGTGGGTTTGGAAAGTGTTTAAGACTTCAGTTTTTGCACACGTTTTGTGCTATAGATTTCATTTAAAATGGATTAAATTAAGGGTTTTTTTTCATTCTTCTTTTAAAAAAAAAATCAAAACTGAAATCTCTCATTTAAATAAGTGTTCAAAGCCTTTAGTCAGTACTTTGTAGAAGCACCTTTGGCAGTAAAGCAAATTTTCTTTTAAATTAACGCATGAAGTAAACTTACTGAATACACCTGCAACATAAAAGTTGCTCGTTCAATTCAGTTGAGCGTACATGAATTTGCCATTCCTGAAAGCCTGTGCAATTCAAACCAAGAGGGTGAGCCATGCACTCTTCTTTCTGGAATTAAAAACTAAAACGAGGGCATGCTGCTACTAAATAGCATTTTCTCTTTGCTCCATGATTGTAACTCTACCTGCATGAGAGTAAATAAACTGATATAAAGGATATAAAATGATTCTACTTTACCAGTACACAATGCACTATACATGCTGGTAGAGGTTAACCTCATACAGAATATTACATAGTTTATAGTGATGCACCGAAAGGAAAATACTGGGCCGAAACCAAAAATTCAGGATGCACTTGGCTGAAAACCGAAACCGAAAATGAATAAAAAAAGAAAACCCATTTTAAAACAGTTTTCGTTTTGTATAATTGTGTTATTATACTTTTTAATTAGTTTCAAGAATTCAATGAATCTGAATTGAAAAGCTACAAACCAATAAAGCGATGACATTTTTATTGAAATGAACAAACAAAAACAATATTAAATATATTATTCTTCATTCAGTTCTGTAACAGTCAAATTTAACAGATTTTTTTTCTATCCAATTATCCAAATAATGTGACGTTAACTATTATGATCTGCAAAACGGCAGTCCAGTAATGAACTCAGCAGCTCGAGGCATCCTGCAAATACAGAAAGTTTAAATATGCTACACAATGATTTTAATGAAAGCAGCAGGCCAAACACAGAATGGCAGAGGGCCTCTATTCTGTTGTTGTTGTTGTTGTTGTTGTTGTTTTGCTGTACTCTACATATTGAACGGGATGTCGTGTTTTCAGGTGGTGTATCAAACCTGTCGGGGAGAAGTGCTTCGGCACCGTACCCCCTCTTGAAATGTCTGAGAAACAAACACTGCAGATGGCAAATTTGATGTCTTTGAACTTTCGAGTATTTCCAAACTGCTGACATGATCGCCCTTTGCCGGGTAGCGCCATGATAACCGTCGGCTAGATCGAGAGTGAAATCTGAACGCCGAGCACTGAGGGGCGGGACAAGGCGGGGCATGGCGGCATATATTTTTGCCTCATATTTTCAGCCTTTTTTCACTTTCAGCAGCCGAAATTTAGTCGCATCCCTAATATTTCATGGAAGTGGCTTGTTGTTGTTTTCTGGTCATATATATGAAATACTAGCTTAAGCGTTTAACGAACCCTGTTATATATTTCGATTATTTTTGCTTGTTAAGATTAACATATGTGTGTTGCTTTCATACTGTAGCGTTTAGATAAAGGTGCTACATTTCAGTTAATAAAAATTCAAGTTTTTTTTGTAATTGTTTAATTTAGTCAAAAACACACACAGCTATCTATAGTTGATATAGTTTGACTCGCATTGATGAGTATTTCGCAGTTTGGGTCTTGGAATCTCTATCTTTAACTCAGACACCCCATTTTGACAATATGATGAGCTTCTTGTTGAAATGATGTGTTGCGACAAGTGTGTTAGAGCGGGGAAAAAATGAAATATGCAGAGTAACAAGAGCATTGGGAAACACTTAATTAGTAGTTTAACGATGCAGTATGGTGATAAGCTGGTGGAGAGGAAGGGTGTATGCTGGCATCACAGCTGGGAGAACACTTCAGGGTTACAGTACTTCTGTGTGCTGACAGAGCCTCAGTGTTCAAATGGAGATATTTTCCACCATGTTGGCGACTGTAGTGATTACAATATAGTGGCATCTTCCTTTCTCTCGTATAAGTCTGTAAACAGGGCCAACTGTTGTCTTTCTGCTGCTGGAAGGCTAATCTCTTAAAATGGACACGTTAAAATGACACAGCAGTAATTAGGCATTCAGATTCACAGGGAAAGTCATTCAAGTCTGCAGGGGATCAGCTTGGCCTTATCACGCAAAAAACATCTGCTCAGTCGGATTCGTCCCTGCAGGATAACAAACATTAGTGTCAAGGTAAAGGATGAGTGGCTGGCTCCCCAACAGAAGGTCTGGGGTGTGACGGCCCTTGCTCCTCGTTTTCCTCATGCTGTGATAGGAGAATAAGACAGGTGAATGAATTACAGTTTTTATGAGCACGTGCTCCGTAATCTCACCACGCATGTCTGTTCTACACAGTAAACCCGTCTCTTTAAACAAGGTCTGCTAAAGATGCTGCTCCAAGATGGAGAGGAACTTCGGCTAGTTTCATTGGAAGCAGTTTCTGGTCAATATGTTGCATAATCTCTCTAGACATGCAGGATATTAGTGCTGAAAATATGTCTAAGACTGAACCTATATGAGCCATGCTTTTGCCAAGAAATACTGCACGCAGGGCAGGCTAGGGTGCTGCATTCATCAGTTCACAATTAGCCTTTGGTGTAATGGGCAAAAGATCTTAAAAATTGCATTGGAAGTCCAATCTCCTTGACAGTGGTCAGACCTCACACAAATAAAGTCAGTTGAATGGGATGCAAGAACGTAAGAAGAAGTAGCTTCCAGTAGTGATTCATTTTGCTTTACAGCAAGTTTGTCTAAGTGAAATTCCCCTGCAAATTTATATAGCTTGGAAAGAACATGAAAGGAGATAAGAAATGGGCTGTGACCTCTTAAATTATTATGGAGCAGGTACACTTGACTTTTTGCTGGCTTTGTTCTTAAAACGGAATTTCTGCTCCACCTCAGTAAAGAAAATATAAGACTTATGTAAAAAAGTTATGTGGAGTATTGAAAACCTTCATAGCTGAATGGATTACTTTTTGTCTCAACCAAATTATTTCTGAAGCTGAGTTTCTTATTGTACACTCCACATTTTTGAAGCAACCACTCCTCTCTCACACTCTTTTTTTTTTCTTTGTTCCAGGTTAGTGCTTGAAAGATATAGACCCCCTTCATCTAACAACTCTTGGTAAGTGTAAGCTACATGTTTATTCTGCATTGGCGTGATTTGTGCAAGTAGAGAGCACAATTTATTTTAGCAGCTGTGTTCTTTAGGAAGTTAAATTGGATCTCAGCTTGGATTCACCTTCAAAACACCGACAGCAGCTGAAAAAAACCCCTGCTGTGTGATTTTTATTATCGACTGATTATTTGCCTTTACATATAAAATTTTTTATTGCATTTTACAGTTTTTACATTCAATTTATGAATTATCTAGTGATATGGAGAAAGCATGCTACACCACATTTTCTGAATCGTCCATCTAATTAGCTAGTGCTGTAACTCTGCAGAGTCAACGTTTATGGCAGTGCCCTGAAAAATGATTGGCATTCTTTCGTAAAATGAGCAAAAAAGGGTTGTATAATCTAAACATCGCACACAAGAATTCACTCAAGTTTCCACTTTAGGAACTTCTGCCTGTAGTGACATTTTTCTGAAAAATATATGACAAAATTATTAACCTTCCTAAGCAACATTTAAAAATAAATACAACCAAATTGTTGTTCTTCAAAAACATTTCATTTACTCTTCAGGAAAAAAAAATAGAGAGATGGTTGTTGACCTGCAAAAATCAGTTAATGAATATTAAAATGCATAAATGGTTAAAAATTGCATTAAGTGTAATTTGGGCCATAACAACAGCATGTCTGAAACAGTGGTAAATTTGCCACGGATTGGATCCACGAGCACACAGTCCTCACACACCGTGAAGAAGATGGTGACGGAACGGATTCTTGTGGTTGCCAAGTTTCAAAATCAACTGTTGATATCCAACAATATATTAATAACAACAAGCTGTTTGGAAGTGTTGCAAGAAAGTAGTCCTTCCTGTAAGTATCTCACAAAATACAGCACCTGAACTTCACCGAGGGCCGGTAGAAATATAATCGGTATCAAGTGATGAGACCAAAACCCAAGTTTTTGCTCATTGACACCATCATCGTGTTTGGTGACAAAAAGGGCCTGCATAAAAGGAAACGTAGCCACTACTCTACTGTAAACTATGGAGATTGATCGTCAATGCTTTGTGGTTGATTTGTGGATGTGGTTTGCAGATGCTTGTGAAGACTCATGGCATTATGGATTTTTACTAAATACAAGGATATTTCAGCCCAAAAACCGGTTGCCTCTAACAGGAGGTTCACACTTGGCCATAGATTGAACTTTCAACAGGATGAGCGAAGAACACTTCCAAATCAATACAGAAACAGTTAAATAAACACAAACTATACAGCCTACCTGTATGTTTGCAGCTCAAATTATCACTTATTACCGTTTATGAACATTTGCTAATTTTATCATCCCAGACAGCAATGAGGGAAAATGCATAACTGTTAAACAGGAGCAGGCAGATGAGGGTATAAGCGGGAATGCACTTATTTGGAAGTAGACACACAAGGAACTACAGCTTCCTGAAACAGAGAATGTTACTCTGTCCCAAATGCTATAATTTCTTTGTGTTCTTAGTAGTGCATGTGAACAAGCTTCAAATGTTCATATATCTTTATGCTGATGTTCTTATACAGAGTGATTGCTGTTATATTTAACACCCTTATTAAGAGTTGGGAGAATTGTAGTCGGCGTTGCCATGTCTGCAGTTTTCGGGTGAAATTGTGATAAATGAATGTGTGGTTACTGCAGGATTTTAATCAAAGACAGATGATGAATTTCCCCAGTTGACTGGCAATAATTACTTTAGAAGAGAAACACCAATTTAGCTCATCTAGTAAACACATTTCTATGCCCATACTTCCGCAATGTCTGGTGAAAAATCTCATTTACAATCTGTTTCCTTGATCCCAAATGAATTAGCCAAAGTGCTTGACTTTGGTTTCTTCAGTTTTGCACTAAGACTACTATAGCTAACAAGTAATGAGTCCTTTTCTATAGACACATGTTCAGTTCCTCAGATTACCTGCTTGAAACATAATCTCAGGCTGTGTAATGTAATGTAGTCTGTATAATTTGCAGTTTTCAGTTCTGTCTCAGACTCGGAGTGACAGGATGAAGGGAGTCGAGGATAAAAAGATTCTGGTTGTCCAAGATGGCTTGTTATAATGTTATAGTGTTGTTCATGTTTAGATTCTAAAATGATTTTTTTCCAAGCGGATTTTCTTTGTGTTACAGGATCAATGTACGCCATCTCGAACCACATGTTCATTAAGTCTTCTCAATGACATTAAATGAATTCTAATAAGAACTCTTGCAATTAAACACCAGCATTTGGGTTGTAGCCTTAAACTACACAGGCAGTGATTATGTAACGAACAAGACCTAGGTGTGTGTGATGATAAACAGGTGGTGCCAAGGTAAGGTTGGAGGTCATCTGGACCTATCAGGACACTGACAGCGGCCTGCTTGTTAGTTTTCATACAATTTTAATGCTCGAATATTGGGATTGTGCACAGAGATCATGCAGCAAGCATTATACAGCAGCTAAACCAATAATAATTATGTAGGATTAGTGCCCTGAATCTGCAATCTGATATTCAACACTGCAGCACTCCTGAGAAATAATAATGACCAAAAATGATAATTAAATAATATTCCCCTTACACCAAATGCAGTCGATCATTCAAGAAATGTTTAGTGGCTTATGTCTGCTTTTTTAGCTTTGTATTGGTGCAATAAGGCTACAATTGCTAACAATTAATAAAAGTTACATCCTCTAGTTTCAGATGATGCCAAACTGGGACCTAATTATTCTTGGTAAGATTTGGTAAAAATATGGAATAAAAGTATTTCTGACTTAACCTCCATCCATCCATCCATCTTCTATCACTTACTCCTTTTTAAGGGTCACAGGGAACCTGGAGCCTATCCCAGGGATAGGGCACACCCTGGACAGGGGGCCAGTCCATCGCAGGGTACAATCACATACACACTCACACACCCATTCATACACTACAGACACACCAGTCAGCCTACCATGCATGTCTTTGGACTGGGGGAGGAAACCGGAGTACCCGGAGGAAACCCCCGCAGCACCGGGAGAACATGCAAACTCCACACACCCACGGCCCCAGCGGGACTCGAACCCCGGACTCGTGAGGGGAACGTGCTAACCACTAAGCCACCGTGCACCCCCTGACTTAACCTATGTACTTATTTACAATATTGGCCTAAAATGCAAAAATGAAAGAAGCAAAGTACCTTGGGGTTTGGAAGAAAGCCTGTTTCTTTAATATTCATGTACATGTGTTGCGATCTGATCAGGTAGCATTGCTTTTTGAAGCGAAGCTGAGTATTTTTTTTTTTTTTATTATAGAAGACTTAATGAATCTTCTATCTTCTTTGAGGTTGGGACGCTGAATGTCTTTTGTTATCAGACAGAGCTGTTCTTGTCCAGACCTTTAATGTGCTTTCATAATGAAACTTGTTTGGCTGGATTTTGAAGCTGCACTGATTTTATCAAACCAGAAGCCTGTGAGGTTATGCAGCAATGCAGTGTTTCTCAGGACGGAAATTGACCAAATCTGTTTCGGTCTGTGTCTGTTGTGTGGTGTGATATACAGATGCAGTGAATCTTGGTAGGTGACGTACACTACAGTAAAACCTCCAAACAGATATGAATTTTGGTTAAACAGCGCATGAAGGATGTGGAGACAAGAGCATACTTTTAGCTTTCTTTGAAGATGAAGAGGGTGGAGGGTGCAGAGAAAAACAACAGCTGAGCAACTCCAGACCACTGCTCCCCTCTCACCAGCAGCCAGCCCACCTTCATCAATTATTCATCATTTTCTTCACTGCATAATTTATAGCAGTGCTTTTCCATCTGAGTCCTGGGCACCCCAGCATATGCGTTGCATGGTTTAAGTTTTCCTGCTCTGAGTGACCCATTTCTGCCTTTTCGGTGCTGTCAGTAAGGTGCCACTCTTTGACTGGCAAGAAACGAATGCAAAGGCAAACACACAAGCAGAATGACAGTCAGCAAACTGTTACCAGGTCTTCACTTTGTAATTTAAATATAACCCCAATTCCGAAAAAGTTGGGACAGTACGGAAAATGTATAAACAAAAAGAGTCATTTGAAAATTAAATTCACCCTGTACTATATTTAAAGCAAATTATTAAGACATTATTTGATGTTTTACTTTACACTCATTTCAAATTTGATGACTGCAACACTCATTCGACTGTTTACCACTGTGTAACATCACCTTTTCTTTTAATAACGCTTATTAAGCATTCGGGCGCTGAGTGAAGACACCGGTTGGTTAAGTTTAGCAAGCGGAATTTCCCCCATTCATCCATTATGCATTTCTTCAGCTGCACATCTGTACAGGGTCTTTGTTGCCTTATTTTGCGCTTCATAATACACCACACATTCTCAATGGGAGACAGGTCAGGACTACAGGCAGGCCATGCTCGCACCTGCACTCTCTGCTTACGCAACCATGCGCTTGTAATCCGGACAGAATGTGGTTTGGTGTTGTCCTGTTCTGGATGGCAGCACATGTTGTGTACATATCTTTCTGCATTAATGATGCCCTTACAGATGTGCAAGTTACCCATGCCATGGCACTGACACACCCCCATACCATGACTGACGCTGGATTTTGGACCTAACGCTGATAACAGCTTGGATGGTCCTTTTCCTCTTTGGCCCAGAGAACACGACGGCTGTTTTGTCCAAAAACTATTTGAAATGTTGACTCGTCGGACCACAAAACACGATTCCACTGTGCTACTGTCCATCTCAGATGAGACCGAGCCCAGAGAAGTGGGCAGTGTTTCTGGACAGTGTTGATGTATGGCTTCTGCTTTGCATAGTAAAGCCTTAACTTGCATCTGTGGATGCAGCGGCGAATGGTGTTAACTGACAAAGGTTTAGCAAAGTATTCCTGAGCTCATGTCAGGATATCCGTTACAGACTCATGACGGTTTTTAAGACAGTGACGTCTGTGGGATTGGAGATCACACGTATTCAGAAGTGGTTTTCGGCCTCGCCCTTCACGCCTCGAAATTTGACCGGATTCCTTGAATCTTTTAATTATATTGTGCAGTGTACAAGGTGAAATGCCCAAAATCCTACCGATTTGTCTTTGGGGAACGTTGTTCTCAAAGTGTTCTCATCCTTGCTCTTGAAGGACTAGGCCTTTTTGGAGTCTCCTTATATACTATGAATAGACGATTGCCTCACCTGTTTCACATCACCTTCTTATTTCAACTTGTCACATCGCTATTTGTCCTAAATTGCCCCTGTCCCAACTTTTTTGGAACATGTTGCATGCATCAATTTCAAAATAAACGTTTATCTTCAAAAAACTATGCAGGTGATTAGGTGAAACATCAAATACCTCGTCTTTTTAAGTTTTTTGTTTAAATACAAGTCAAAGTACATTTACACACCACTCCTCTTTGTTTTTATTAGCATTTTCCATTCTGTCCCAACTTTTTCGGAATTGGGGTTGTAGTTTAAAGAGCAAATCACATCTGGGGCATGCTAAGAAAGCATGATCTAGATCTGGTGGATGGATATGAGATCTATCACCGCTACAAAGATGTCAGAGAACTGGATAAAGCTATAATCAGCTAAAAGGTGAAAGTGACAGTGAGGCACATGGGCGTGGGAAGCTGTTCGACATAACCGCATAGTGTTTTTTGGGGAACCATCCAAAAATCAGGCACATGTGTTCAACAGTACTAAATGCAAAAATCCATGAACCGGATAACAAAGAAACTAGGAATATATACAAATACACTGAGGAATTGCACAACAAAGAACAAAGACAAGCACAGAGGTATAAATGGAAACTAAGGAGACAAAACCTGAATAATTATAAAGGACAGTGGGTGTTTTCAGGGAGAGCTGCGGCAGGAGAATCTAAAATGATGAAAAAACAGGATGTAGATGTAAGGTAAACAGGATTCTAGCTGTGTATCATTTAATATATACTAGTCTAGTTATAAACATCATTTTAAGTGAGTTTGTACCTATGTTACTTTACTTCTAAAAGGTGGGGTAAAGACACCTCTTTCTCTAACACAATCATTTTCAGTGACTGCTTTATCCTGGTCAGGGTCGAGGGCACCACACACACACACAGACACACACAGAGAGACATACACAGGAGTTCGTCCGTCGATTTCGACGAAGACCGAAGTTTCCATTTTCTGCCTCCATTATGGAGAACAAAAACTGGAACTCGACTTGCGTGTGAATTGGATTATAGTGAGGAAGACTTGCGCAGCATCGGCCTCACTCTCACTTCCTGGTGACCGCCATGATCCAGTGGCAAGACCCAGTCAAGACATCTGAAGATGGCCCCCGGGTGCAGTGATTCATACACCCATTCATACATACTTTCATACTACGGACACTTTGAAAACGCCAATCAGCCTACCGTGCATGTATTTGGACTGTGGGAGGAAACCGGAGTACCCGGAGGAAACCCCCGCAGCACGGGGAGAACATGCTAACCACTAAGCCACCGTGATTTTGTGAAGTTCTTGTTATTGTTGCTGACAAACATGCTTGATTTTGCTATGGCTTTTTTTTTTTTTCTTCAAAATTTGCAATGTAACTTTGGTGCTTTTTTGTGGAAAACTACTTGAATTGGAGACATTGCAATTGCTCAAAATTGTTTTGCATTTCGCAGTGTTTGTTTTGTCTTTCACAGTGATGTTTGTTGGTAAATGAGACCTGTTAACTGTACTCATGTTTGACGCAGGTGAATCGAAGAGGGCTTTGGCTGAATGTGCGTTGCGTCATGATGCGTCTTGGCCCAAATCTGTGGAAAATCTGCGCTAATTTTGAAAAATTTCTGCAATGGCAAAATCACAAAATCCTGGAGGGACTGATTCACACTCTCATATAATTTGTCCTCTGAGAATTATGGCTGCACCTCAAATAGTGCACTATATAGTAAATGGGGAAATTCAGATACACCAGCAGTGTGGAGACAAAGACTGCAGTGGTGGAGTCATC
Organism: Ictalurus punctatus; assembly: GCF_001660625.3. Classification (NCBI taxonomy): domain Eukaryota; kingdom Metazoa; phylum Chordata; class Actinopteri; order Siluriformes; family Ictaluridae; genus Ictalurus; species Ictalurus punctatus. Next base: position 7,889,050 of record NC_030442.2, on the reverse strand, counting down.
AATAGCCATATTGATTCTGTGTGTTATCTAATAAAGTCTTGTGTTCTGAAAACTTTACAATTGTTACATAAGTATCCAGAAACGTTAGTTTGCTCACGGTGATACAGTTCTACATAATGATTCTCTCTTTGCACGTTGAGCAAAAATTTGAGAAGAAATGCAGCTTTCTTTTGTTCAAATTGAAACACCTGTAACACGGTATAAGACTTCCTAGATATGAGGACTGTAATACAGCCCCAGTTCCAAAAAAGTTGGGACGCTGTGTATAATGTAAATAATCCAGAATGCAATGATTTGCAAATCTCATAAAACCATATGTTATTCACAATAGAACATAGAAAACATATCAAATGTTTAAACTGAGGAAATGTACCATTGTACGGAAAAAAATAAGGTAAATTTGAATTCGATGGCCGCAACATGTCTCAAAAAAGTTGGGACGGGGCAACAAAAGGCTGCTCAGATCTGTTAGATAAGACGTGGAAGGATATATCCCGGCAACACTTTTATTTGACATTACATAACCGAAGGTCTAGTACCAAATGTGCATACAGTTCTATATAACAACCATATTAAGAGCTAGAGTGCTGTAGTAAGTGTTGCCATGTCTGCAGTTTTCATGTGAAACTGGGCTAAATTTTTTAATGTGTAGCCACTGGAGGATTTTACAGACTAATCGAAAGAGGAGGATTTTTAATAATGACTTTTCCCATATGGCTGGAACTAATTACTCCATCCACCATTTCTAATGGATCACTGCTTCAGGGGAACAGACTGTTTCAGCCCTGCAGTCAGTGCTCTGACAGCTCAGAGAACAATACATAAACACTTATAGATAGATTGGAAAATGGTACAGTATTGTGCCGTAGTCTTAAGCACATGCAAAGAAATGCTGTAGAGCAACGATGCCTTCAAAAATAATGAAATAAAATGTTTCTACATTAAAAAAATACTATAAAGAGCAGTAAACAGTAATTCATGAAATAAAGCCGATATTTGGTGTGACGAGCCTTTGCTTTAAAAAGAATGTATTAGTGTTTCAGGTACAATTACTGTTGGATAACCATGAGTATGAATTAGTAGGGGTACAGGTGTTCCTATTAAAGTGGCTGGTGAGTGTAGATAAACAGTAGAATCTGTGTGCACAAACTAATACAGAAGTTATAACAGCAGCAGATACACCGCAGTCTATTAGAGTGTTTTACTTGTAACACACGTGTTGTTGCTTCATATAATACAAGAGCCTATTATCCAATCTTCAAGTCCTTTGATATTACACCATTTCACCAGGACAGGGAGGGGTGGGGTGTGTGGGGTTGGTAGCATTATACATTTGCATATTCATAGAATGTGGATTTCTTGATGAGAGTAAAAGTGTAAGAACGTATATGATTTTAAACATTTTCTTTTAATAATTACATATTACAGTATGTACAACTGCCATGTCATGCAAATGATTGTTTATTATAGAAAATATGGCACTGGTGCTGGGGTTGTGGGAGTGGTAGTGTCGTTCTAATGTTATCTACTTGCAGATAAACTGTAAATATAATGATACCTTGTAGAGCGGCAGTGTGCAGAAATAAGGGATTGGAAGATTTGCACTCACTAAATCACTTGCAGCCTTAATACTGTGAAAGAAGGAAAGGAAAGGAAAGCCTTGGAAGGGAACTGTTAGATTGGGAAATGACAAGAAATCCTGAAAGAGTCAGAGTGGCAAGAAGAATCCGTCAGCTATTCTTTCCAGCTGGGCGACTTTTGATTTTAATCCTACACAACCTATTTGGTGACTGTACCAAGAGTATATGAGATCTGCCCATCACTTGTCAAATTTTAAATAAAAGCCAGGCTCATTATATTCCTCCTTCTCCACGCTATGTTTGGTCATTGCAGTGCAGCTCGGGTAATTGTTGCAGTACCTGCCGCACTGTGGACTCCAGATTGGTGCTGTTATTTTATGTAAATGACTACATCTGTCTTCCGTTTTGTGCAGAGCGCAGCAACATATTGGCTCAAAGTTTGAAGTAAAATATTGCACTTACAAATGAAGGCGTAATGAACCATTTGTATAGAAATTGCAATGAGAATGACAGGACAGTTTACATTTTGTGCTGTGCCTGCAAGCAGTTTATATCTTTATTGTTAAAGGAAGATGTTAACGATAATGTGGGCTGGATTAGATTATATAAACAAATATTAGTCTAATTAAATTGCTTTTATCTTTTAGAATCCAAGCTATTCATCTGTTTCTGTAAGGAACTGTTAGTCGCTTAGCTTGTGCCACCAAAACTAGCAGGGTGCTGCCCTTCAGAAAAGTTAAAGGGGTCATATGATGCTTTTTAATGTTTTCCTGTTCCTTTAGTGTGTAATGTATCTGTTTGTGCATGTATAAGATCTGCAAAGTTACAAAGCTCATAGTCTACCAAAATGGATTTATTCTATCTAACAAAGAACACTGCTCCAGACCTGCCTAAAACTCCTTGATCGAAGTCCAGTTATTACTTCTGCAAACATCTACGTCACAACTTGAAATATCAGCATAATGCTTCCATAATGAGAGAATTTTTTTCATTCATTTAATTTTTTAAAACTGTATTTTATGTTGTCACTTCAGGGCATAAAGTTGTTACAGTGAAGGCGACAAATTAAACCGTTATAACATTGTATCTGAAAGTTAAGAGAGTTACAAAATAAAAACTTACCACTGTGAAATATTTTGCTCAAGTCATGCTTGAGAAGTTGGTTCCGATTTATCTGCTCGATCATCGACATTTTCAGAATCTGACTTGGGCTCGAACTGATACTGTAACGATACACAGGACAGTTGGCAGGAAGTAAGCGCAGGAGCACCGTCTTTATTAATAAACAAACAAACACAAGAAACGCGGTCTATGTTGAACAAGACTATCAGGGTCAGACATGGGACTGTGGTCTAGGCATTACTCGAGAACAGAACAGGGACATGAGACCGCTAGCATGCTACACGCATTAGCTACTGCCAAACATTACGAACGTTACAACTAATAATACTGCGCGAAGTGCGCAGCCACACGAGGGGTTTAAATAGCCTACATAATTAAACTAAACACAGACACCTGGCTCAAATCAAGCTACACCCTCGCACATAAGCCAGTGTCTAAGCAGGAAGGGAACGAACCAAAACAAGAGTCACGTTTATAGTCCGAAGCTGCGCTGCAGTACCATCTGCCGCCGTGGCGTAACAGAACCCCCCTCCAAAGGCACTCCTCCCGGAGCGCCAACAACCCCCCTCCAACGGGGGTCCTGGGCCCATGGGAAAGCGGTCTCTCGCTGCCACGGAATACGAAGCGGCGCTGGAATGCTGGACAGCCAGCTTGGCTGGACAGGGCAGCAGGACAGCCTTCTTGGCTGGGCTGGACAGCGGGACAGCCTCTTTGGCTGGCCAGGGCAGCAGGACGGGGCAGGGGCAGGGCAGCGGGATGGCCTCCTTGGCCGGGCAGGGCAGGAGGACGGCCTCCTTGGCCGGACAGGGTGGCGGGACGGCCTCCTCGGCCGGGCAGGGCGGCGGGACAGCTTCTTCGGCGTGCAGGAGCTCCACAGCCGAGACCTCCCTGTAGGCCTCAAGCTGTAGCTCTGAGGTCGCCATGTTGACCTCAGGCAGGACCTCCACAGCTGAGGGCCCTCCGTAGGCCTCACGCTGCAGCTCTGAGGTCGCCATGTTGACCTCACATGGGAGCTCCACAGCTGAGGCCTCTCTGTAGGCCTCACGCTGCAGCTCTGAGGTCGCCATGTTGACTTCACGTGGGAGCTCCACAGCTGAGGCCTCTCTGTAGGCCTCACGCTGGGCTCTGCTGTCACCATTGCCCCCCCCCCAAAAAAAAGTTCTGGGCTAGCCTTCAGTTCCGGACTGGGCAGGAAGGTGGAGCGCTGTTTGGCGCTACGGGACGGGGGCTAAGCGCCTCCAGGTTGCGGAGTATCTGATCCATTTCTTCCCTCCACCGCAAATCCTGCTGCCTCCATAGTGCAGCTTCATACTCCGCCTGCTGCCTCCTTACCGCACCTGCTGCTTGCGCTGCCAGGCGAAGTACTCTTCCATTGTCGGGAAGTCCCAGAAATAAAGAAACTTTCCGACTCAGGGTTCTACTGCTACTTCCATTGCTCGGGCGCAGTATTCTATAACGATATACACCTGGCTCAAATCAACCTACACCCTCGCACATAAGCCAATGTCTAAGCAGGAAGCGAACGGACCAAAACAAGAGTCACGTGTATAGTCCGAAGCTGCGCTGCAGTGTCATCTGCCGGCCGTGGCGTAACAGATATGGTAAAACCAACGACTTCATTAACTGTGTTTTTAACTGCTATAGAAGCCTTGGAAGCTGATGCTCACGATTATGGTCAGGGGCGTTACATTTCCGACACACGCTTGACGCTTTTGGCCAATCACAGCTCAGTGGGTCAGCTGGGCAATCAGAGCACTCTGGGCTTTTCGGAAGGATGGGCTTTGGAGAAACTGGAACTCAGAGTGTTTCAGACAGATGTGTTTTTTTGAACATTAAAGCTTTTTAACCTATTTTATTACACCCAATAAACAAACTGACGAACTTTTAAAAACATCTCATGACCACATTAATCATATAGCATTGCCATTTAAGCTTCAGATTCAGCCCACACATTATTTCTAAACCAGCACACATAGTCTCCCTTCAAATACTTACCATTCATCTGCTTTGCACAGATAAAGAAACCAGGATGGAAGCCAGTGTGTCCCTCATCCCTTCCCATCTTCCACTAATCCACCTATATTCCAGCACTGCTTTGATAGACAGATTTGACATTTGAGTCAACATGCTCTCTGGCTGTTTAGTCTGGACTCTGTGCTCTTTAAAAGGCTTATAAATAACAAGCAACACACAGATTTGGTTATTGAATCACCTGCAATAGTGAATAGCTGAGGATAAACTGATGATACGCTTCCTGCAGTAATGATAGGCTCAGGCTCCTAATCCTCCATGCATTTAGTGCAGAGCGCAGATTCAGTGTCAAGAGAAGAGAGCAAGTTTGTTGCATGTTCTTACATGCATAAAAAATCAATTTCATTCCCCAGTCTGTGCTAGCAAAAAGCCATGATGCTCCGTCACATTGGCGGGGTATAATGGATGTGTGCTGTATTCAAGCAATCTGACCCAGATGGGTGTGTGTGTGTGTGTGTGTGTGTGTGTTTGCCTATATGTGTGCTTTGGCATGCTGTCGTATTCTGCTTGTTCAAAGTCGTTTAGGCAATTTAGTTTTGCCAAGCAACAAATGTCACTCTAAAGGAATCAGATCCCTGTGGAAAGTCATACACAAACAGCACGATAATTTGATATTTCAGACCATGGAAATTGTTGTCTTTTCCTGCCGAGACTTCAGCTGTTATGTTTTTGCTAAAAGCTAATAGGAACTGTGTCGCTTCAGACACAAAATGAATGCCATCCGATGTGCATATTTTTATACATGTTTTTTTCAGTGCTGTGCATATACAGGTGTGAAACTGTCAACATTTTTTCTATATATCTGCATAAATATGACCTAAAACAAGTCCTAAAAGTAGACACAGAGAACCCGACTAAACATAGTCATTGGCCTAGGGAGACCAGTGATGCTCTCTTTTAGGATGCTTTCACACCAATTAATCCAGTTGCTGAGTACATATCACAGCGAAATTGATACTTTTGGCTTGTTTGCTGTTTGGTTTGGTTGATTTTCAAGCACCAGTGTAAGCTGTCAGTGAATTTTAAAATGACCCTGAACAAATTTGTCCAGTCTGGCTAAAATATTTGAACATTATGTAATATTTGTTCCTAATATTAAACAATACAACAACTGAATGAATGAATGAAAGGGGAAAACGACTCATTGCTGTATCCACTTTTTTGCATGATACAGGGTCACCGTGGTTTAGGTGACTTATTTGTTTTTTTATTTTAAGAAGTAGAATAATGTCCATTCAAAAATATAAAGATATTAGAAAGCAAAAATAGTTTGAAAAGGCAGGATTGGGCAAACTTTCTGCATGAATGGGTGGGAGTTGGATTTAAAAACATTTCCACGCACCACTACCACAAAGCGTTCCTTCCAAACAAGCATCTTAAAATAGCACCGAATCATGCACCATTCATCCTGGAAGCGCCGTTGCAGTCAGACTCCATGAACTGCTGCGATTTTGTGTCCACCCCCTATTTTTCACAAATCCTCAATCTCAGAAGAGTTTCCAACTAATTTCCATAGCTATAGAGGTTATTGTCACGATGACTAATTTCTTGGCCAGTGCTGATAGAAGTAGCGAGACTGGATGCCATTTCTGGATGCTGCTTTTTTTCATTGATTTCCTCTGAGCTGGAATAAACCAGTGGGCCTGTGGAGAAAAGCGTTCAGTGTTGTGATGGGGTTGGGTTTCTACCTCTTTTTCTGCCCTCTCGCCTCCCACCAGGGAGCCTCGCTTTCTCACACCTGCTGTGCACACTGCTGAAATTCTTTTCAACACATCTCATACATACAGGAGTAGTGCCACACAGGTGCCTGCAGTACGAGTACATATGGCATGAATACCCCCTCTCAGACGCAGCATGATTCTGAGCATGACAAGCACTGAATTTATGTTTTGTTTTGAGTTACCTCCATGTACCTTTTGTTTACATTGCCTTGTGCATTTGTTTTGGTCCTGTCTCCACCTCTGGCCCATCCCTGGTCTGTTACCTAACGTGTGCATTCTATCCTGCCTTCGTATATTTAAGTCGGAGCTGTACTCAGACACTCTGTTACTGTGTTTACTGTGTTTTGATTCTCAGTTCTCATTACGGATTATCATTATTTGTTGCTTCCTTCTTGTATTCTGTCCCCTTGTTACGGTGTACGAATATGATTATTGGATTAACCCTAATAAACAACATGTTCTGCTTCTCGTTCATGCATGTTAAAACACATTTGCTCAGAAATCTAACCATAGTATCATGCGCATGCGTTTTTTTATCAGTGCTAAAGTAGGACAAAGTGCCTAATACTGTCCCACCAAATGAGGCGACACGAAAAAAATATTGTTTATATACAACTAAAGCCAAAAGTTTACATACACCGATCAGCCACAACACTAAAACCACCTGCCTAATATTGTGTAGGTCCCACCTGTGCCTCCAGAACAGCTCTGACCCATCAAGGCATGGACTTCACAAGACCTCTGAAGGTGTGCTGTGGAATCTGGCCCCAAGACGTTAGCAGCAGATCCTTTAAGTTCTGTATGTTGCAAGGTGAGACCTCCATGGATCGGACTTGTTTGTCCAGCACATCACACAGATGCTTGATCGGATTGAGATCTGGGGAATTTGGAGGCCGAGTCAACACCCTGAACTCTTTGTCATGTCCCTCAAACCGTTCCTGAACATTTTTTTCAGTGTGGCAGGACACGTTATCCTGCTGAAAGACGCCAGTGCATTAGTGAATACCTTTGCCATGAAGGGGTGTACTTGGTCTGCAACAATGTTTAGGTAGGTGGTACGTGTCAAAGTAACATCCACATGAATACCAGGACCCAAGGTTTCCCCATCAGAACACTGCCCAGAGCATCACACTGCTTCCTCCAGCTTGCCTTCTTCCCATAGTGCACTCTGGTGCCATCTCTTCCCCACGTAAACGACGCACACACACCTGGCCGTCCTCGTAATGTAAAAGAAATTGTGATTCATCAGACCAGTCCACCCTCTTCCTTTGCTCCATGGTCCAGTTCTGATGCTCACATGCCCACTGTGGGCTCTTTTGGCAGTGGACAGGGTTCAGCATGGGCACTCTGAACAGTCTGTGGCTATGCAGCCCCATACACAATAAGCTGCAAAGTTTAATCTGACACCTTTCTATCAGAGCCAGCATGAACCTTTTCAGCAGTTTGTGCTACAGTAGCTCTTCTGTGTGATCGGACCACCCCATTGGGTGCCCATGACCCTCTTGCCGGTTCAACAGTTGTTGTTCCTGGGACCACTTTTGGTAGGTACTAACCACTGCAATCCGGGAACACCCTACAAGACCTGCCATTTTGGAGAAGCTCTGACCCAGTCGTCTAGCAACACAATTTGGCCCTGGTCAGAGTTGCTCACTTCACCTGTCGGTGGTTTTAATGTTATGGCTGATTGGTGCGTGTGCGTGTGTTTGTTTGTTTGTGTGAGTGTGTGATATCTCAAATAGAGTGGGTCGATGCAGCACTGTGTGTTGTTGCAGTTTTACTGTGCTGATCTCTTTTCTCCAGCTCCAAAAACCCGCCAATCCCCCCATCAGCCTAGCCCTATTTATCCAACTGGAAATTTGGGTAATACTCAAGGTCTATGAACACATTTAGCTTTAATATGTAAATACAAGAAAAAATAGATTGAACTGATGTGTAAATGGACCAGTACACAGAGACAGATGAAAGAGAAAGATTAGACAGAGGAACAGGAGACAGTCATATAGAGAAACAGACAAATAGCCCTGCTAGACTAACTGTGGCTTATAGCTTCTGTAATCATTGCACTGCAATATTACAGAGACCTCCAGGGCATGTTCCTTACTCTGTCTCCCTCTCTTCCACTTCTGTCCTTTCCTCACTGTCTCCCTCTCTCCTGTCTCCCTGCCTCAGCCCCTATCTGTGTTTATTTCTGTCTCCGCACTGTCAGTCTATCTTTCTCTATCTGCCTGTCTCTCTCTCACTCTCTCTCTCTTTCTCTCTCTCTCTCCCTCTTGCTCTTTCTGCACTTATTTTTGGTTGTGTCTCTTGCTTTCTCTGCATGTCTCTCTTTTTCAATATCCACCTTTCTTTCGGTCTTCCTCTCCCTCTCACTGTTCCTGTCTCCTTCTCATTCTCTCATGTGACTCTTTATTTCACTGTCTCCTGTTGTATCTCCCATTTCTTTGTCTGTATGTCTCTCTCTCTCTCACATCTCTCTCTCTCTCTGTCTTCTCTCTCTGTCTCTGTCTCTGCTGCTCCTCCATATGCACACAGGCCTACAGATTTAGTAGCACTGTTATTCTAAAGGTTGTTGTTTATTCTGTAGTTGTAAGACCACCAACAGTAAAACATCTGCTGTACAATGCCAGTACCATTGCCCAGCTGCCCAGACAATCTCTTCTGCTCTTCTGACATGATTAAAAGTACAGGGTTTCACCTTCCTGCTGCTATATTATAGATGTAGTTATTGCAGATGCATCGTCATGGTACACTTTGCCTGTGTATAAGAGTGTAATACATGCTGTGTTCCTTTCTGATGACTCAACACACTAAAAGGTCATGACCACTACCTATGTATACCGTGGGTGTACTCTTGGAAGTGATATGCCAGTGTGATCTTTCTCCCATCCAGCACAATTATCAGCATTTAAAGCATTAATGACTGATTTTTGCTGTGTATTGTGTTACGCCACGGCCAGCAGAGGGCACTGCGGTACGGCCACTGACTGGTCACGTGACTCTTTTGTTTTCGTTCACTTCCCGCTTGGACACTGAGTTAAGTTTGAGCATGTCTCTGATTTGCCACAGGTGCCCATGTTTTGAGTTAATTAGGTTTGTTAGTTAAACCCCCCGTGTGACTGCGCACATGACGCAGTATTATAGTTGGTTTGGTTCGTCAAGGAAGTATACCGGTATGTGCTAAGGTGTAGCATGCTAGCGGTTGTAGCTAGGGGACCAGAGTGTGTATAGTCAGTAGAGACCGTGCTCCCTGTGTTTGTTTATCTGTTTATTTGTTTCTCGCTTAAATAATAAAGACGGTGACCTGCACCTGCATCCGCCTCCAGTCTCGTTCCGTGACAGAATACTGCGCCAAAATGCGGAAGCAGCAGGTCGCCATGAGCGCCGCCGAAGAGGCCAGGATTTGGGCGCTCCTCCGTTCGTCCCTGGAGATGAGCAAACAGCTCGAAGAGAAAATGGCTCAGTGCAAAGCCGAGCTGCGCGCCGCGTCGTCCCTCGCGCCATATACCCCGTCCCCGCCGCCAAGGAGCGACGCCTTGCAACACAGCCAGCAAAGTAACCTGAGCATCTGGGGCTTTCCACTGCAGGGGAGGTACACCTTGCTGCGCAGTCCAGAGGTGAAGGCTGGCCCAGAAATTTTTTTGGGGGGGGCAATGAGGACAGCAGAGCTCCAGCCTGAGGCCTACGGGGAGGTCTCAGCTGTGGAGCTCTCACCTGAGGTCAACATGGCGACCTCAGAGGGACAAGCCAAGGAGGCTGTCCCGCTGCCCTGCACAGCCGAGGAGGCAGCCCCGCGGTCCAGCCCGGCCGAGGAGGCCGTCCCGCCGCCCTGCACAGCCGAGGAGGCCGTCCCGCTGCCCTGCACAGCCGAGGAGGCTGCCCTGCCGCCCAGCCCAGCTGAGGAGGCCATCCCGCTGCCCTGCACGGCCGAGGAAGCTGTCCTGCTGTCCAGCCCAGCGGAGGAGGCCGTCCCGCTGCCCTGCACGGCCGAGGAAGCTGTCCTGCTGTCCAGCCCAGCCGAGGAGGCCGTCCCGCTGCCCTGCATGGCCGAGGAAGCTGACCTGCTGCCCAGCCCAGCTGAGGAGGCCGTCCTGCTGCCCAGTCCAGCTGAGGAGGCCGTCCCGCTGCCCTGCATGGCCGAGGAAGCTGTCCTGCTGCCCAGTCCAGCTGAGGAGGCCGTCCCGCTGCCCTGCACGGCCGAGGAAGCTGTCCTGGTGCCCCGCCCGGCTGAGGAGGCCGCCCAGCCCTCCAGTGCCGTCGAGGGTGGCACCCAGAGTTCCAGAGCTGCCGGGGGTGGTGCCCAGCATCCCAGGGGCGGTGTCCTGCGTCCCAGCGCTGCCAGGGGCGGTGCTCTGACTTTCAACCCCGGTGGGGATGCTGCTCTGCTCCTCTGCTGCCCAACGGAGGCTGCTTCGCTTTCTGTCGCAGCGAAAGACAGTTTGCACAGGGGCCCGGGACCCCCGTTGGAGGGGGGTTCTTGGTGCTCCGGGAGGAGCACCCTTTGGAGGGGGGTTCTGTTACGCCACGGCCAGCAGAGGGCACTGCGGTACGGCCGCTGACTGGTCACGTGACTCTTTTGTTTTCGTTCACTACCCGCTTGGACACTGAGTTAAGTTTGAGCATGTCTCTGATTTGCCACAGGTGCCCATGTTTTGAGTTAATTAGGTTTGTTAGTTAAACCCCCCGTGTGACTGCGCACATGACGCAGTATTATAGTTGGTTTGGTTCGTCAAGGAAGTATACCAGTATGTGCTAAGGTGTAGCATGCTAGCGGTCGTAGCTAGGGGACCAGAGTGTGTATAGTCAGTAGAGACCGCGCTCCCTGTGTTTGTTTATCTGTTTATTTGTTTCTCGTTTAAATAATAAAGACGGTGACCTGCACCTGCATCCGCCTCCAGTCTTGTTCCGTGACATATTGAAATAGGCGGGACATGCTGGTTCTCAGTCTGTCAGTAAACTCACTTAAGCTTTCATATCTACAGTCTGCCATGCCGACATACATCATCTGCTCGATGGTTCTAAATTCCTGAGGAGATCATTTACAAGGACAGAGGTGTAATGAGGAAACAAGTGGAAATAGAGCCATGTTAAAATAACTCAAATGATCACAATTCACTTTTATCACAAAATATGCAGATCTTTTCTCAATAAAAAATTGTTTTATTGCAGAAAATTAGAAATGAATAGACAGAGGTTTTTTTTTTTCCCATTTGCAATTGGTCAATAAAAAAATTTCAACCTTTACCCAAGTAGCCAACTTTAGCTCATGAGTATCATAGCTGGATATGTTTCACTCACTGAGAATAAACTGGACACGATTTATTGTGCATCTCTAGAAGATCTTGTCCACCTAAAGTAGATAAAGTAGCACTGATCAGTGGGATTTTACCCATTGCAGCCCACACAGTGTGAGTCCTGCTCCAGACTGAAGGGTCCTGAGAAGACATGCACTCTTAATAGAATGCTATTACATGGAAGATGAAACGGCAGAGAAATGTGCTTCAAACTGTGCAGCAGAATGAAATGAAAAGAAATGTTAGCTGTTTGATCAGAATATAATCCATTCAGCTCCCCCGTGTCTTTAAGTCAGATTCAGAAGTGGATGGCATGTAGAAATTGAAGAAGCAGCAGGTAGTGTTGCTGCCTCACACCTTTAGGGTCTGTGCAGAGTTACAGAGTTTGGACAGTCTTCCTGTGTCCTTGTGAGTTTCCTCCAGGTGGGTGGGCTACTCTGAAATATCCCTAGGTGTAAATGAATGTGTGTGCATCCAGGCATGGCTTCAATTCTTGGTGGAAACCAAATGATTGACAATCCAAATATTTGACAGTTTTGTCCTTGTGGGGACATTTTCTTGGTCCCCACTAGGAACTACAAACAAGTGCAGCTTTTATTAAGCATTAACTAGCTGCACTAATAATTAGCTGGGGGGGAATCACTCCCAGGATATTGGGGGGGGGGGGGGGGGGGGGTCACTCCTAGGATAAAGCACTTACTGTTTATAGATTTATATTATTAAAACAAAAAGACAAGTAGCGTGGTGGTGAGTGGAAATGACATAGTAGTACACATTTTGGCTGCTTCCATTGTTTTTGAATCATGACAGGTGGAAGCATCCTACATGTTACGATAATATAGTGTGTTTGACAGCATTGCCATGAATGTACACACACATTCATAAAATAGCTTTCAGGATTTTGTGTGTGAGGGACAGCAGGGTTGGTCACCAAAATCATGGTCCCCAACCTTCTTTCATCTAATAGCAAAACTCCGCCTGTGCGTAAGTACTGAATTAATGAATTTGCATATGGAGAGGGGTTGATGTAGAATTTGCTGCATCAATTAAATATGCTCTGGGCTCCTCTTTCTGGTTGGCTTTAATTGTCTAAATGTCATCATTTTTTTTGTTAAACAAACTAGAGGAAATTAAGTGTTTCAAGTTACCTGTGGGTGTTTTATATATTATATATTATTTTCCTGTAAATGTGTGCTTCCACAAACTTTACTTCTTCTGTTTTAACTTTCCCCCCTTTTTACTACTTTCTTTCCTTTGCTGCTCCCTTCTCTCTGGTCCTTTGCTTTGAGATGGGAGGATAAGACATTTTACTGCTGACAGGAGAAGAGCTTTTGCGTGTGTGTGTGTGTGTGTGTGTGTGTGTGTGTGTGTGTGTGTGTGAGAAAATGATATGATGGAGAGACAATGTTAGAACTCATTGAATATCTCATCACCGTGTTATCAGGAGCCCAGCTTCTCTGAGACATTCTCTTTCACGCACCACATTGTAGGCAGACAAAGAGGCACTAACTTTCTCTATGCTCTGTTCTCTTCTTTGTTTATCTTTTGAGGCCCTCTGTGGTTTTCTTGTGTTGCTGAAAGTGTATAGTATTGATTAAAGGCCAAGTGAGATTCACAGCGGGTGTATATTCTATAGGATGAAAACTTTCACTACCCAGCACTCCTCAAATCATCTGTAAGCTCTGAGATGTTCATGTGGGGAAAGAGAGGAAATGAGATTTGTGTATCTCTCTCTCTCTCTCACTGTATGGCAAAGATTATATCAGCATGATCATTTTCCCAGTGCATTTTCACTATACACTATAAGTATCATATAGTTAAATTTTTGGAAGAGACACAACACACCACAAGTGGAAATGAGAGCAGCACTGAATGAGATTGGATGGAACATGTCTTTGAATCTATATATGGAACCTGCATTTTCACAAATAGGTGTAGCTTCACACTTGGGACGATGAGGTATATAAGACGTAGTTAAGACAGGACACAGTACAACAGGGCTCTATTTCTTTATATTATTGTCTACTTCTCTGTATGCCCCCACTTTTTTTGAAATCAGAAATTGATCTAAATACTTTCTAAAAGCATCAATTTCTCATAGTGGATTGTGTGATAAAATGTCTTCTCTATGAGAAAACTACTAATTAGCACAATATGAGCAAGTTTCAGATGTTTGCTTCACTCACAGTGATCTGATCACATTATTGTGTCGAATTTATTTCCAGAAAACTAGCAGTGATAGTGTGATAGAGGTGCTACACCTGCTATAGGTGTAATTAAAATGATCAGTGTAAAGCGTCATGAGACACTAAACTACATTTTTTGAGATTTTAATAGAGGTGCTCGTATCGCACATCATAAAAGAGAATCTTAGCATTCCATCCATCCATCCATCCATCTTCCACCGCTTACTCCTCTTCAGGGTCACGGGGAACCCGGAGCCTATCCCAGGGAGCATCGGGCACAAGGCGGGGTACACCCTGGACAGGGTGCCAGTAATCTTAGCATTCCTTAATTTTAATTGTAGGAGAAAACTGGTTAATTTTGAGCTTCTTTCTGCTTTTTTCGTCTTCCGGGTTTAAAATCTCGTCCTGTCATACGTCACAGGCAGTGACGTGGCAATGTACTTTGATGACGTGTCGGTGTCTCATAATTATTCATGAGTGTTCTTATCCTATGAGAAGATGCTGTCTTTTAATTATTCATGACAGCACGTGGTGCTTTCCTACAGATGTAGTAGATGAGAGAGGCGTTCAAAGGGTTCGCAGGTGTTTGTTTCAGTGGTGTAAGAGTACGAGTGCGTTTTCTCGGGAGAGCTGTGAGAATTGGAGAAAGGTGGACTACGGACTTGCCCGTGAAAGCAGTTTGCATCTACACAAAGATGCGGTACTCAGTCGCGAGGACTCCCTTCAAATGAGGTATGTGTCGAATTTTTAACCATGACTGTTTTACTTACCTTTTGAGCTAATTAAACCGCTTAAAGCTTCACGGGCCATCACATGCAAAACTATGCAAAGAGAGTCCACGTTGAAGGGAAGAGCCTTCACGGTTTATTCGTGTAAAGCACAAGCCTATTAGCTAGCTACCATTCCAACACTTCTCCCATCTGCGCTGCCTCCGACTCGAGGAAAACAATATTAATAAAAAAATCTAAAAACTGTACATACACTATATAATATAATATCATATATATATATATAATATTAAAGCTCCACGGGCCATCGCGTGCAAAACTATACAACGAGAGTCCGTGTTGAAGGGAAGAACATTCGCCTTTTTATTTGTGAAAAGCTCGAGCCTGTTAGCTAGCTAGCTTCCAACACTGCCTCCAGTTTTATTATGTTTTCCTCCATAGTCAAACCAGGGGCTAATGGTCTTCATTTAGCCCTGGGGATTCAAGAGGAGGGAAGTCCTCCGCCTCATCTGCAAACTTTGTCACTATCCATGTTTTTTCTGAGTGTTCTGATGACTAGCGCCCCTCTTCCTCTCTTTCCACGCCCACTCCCCCTTCTTTCTTCGCACAGCCATCCACGCCCATTTAAGCTGCATTTTTCAAAAACATTGAGAAGTAGACATGAGCTGAAAGAGGGAGGTTTCATGACCCTTTAAAGCCTGTGGACTCACATGCCCAGGTTTACTCTGTTTTTCTTTCTAACGGCTCCCACAATGTAGTTTTTCCAAATCATCCATTATGCTGTGATTACTGCAGGCATTCAATAACGTGGTTGGATTTGAAGCTGGTTAAAAAGGAAGCATTTCTTCCACAGTTCAGCATTAGTGTAGCATTCATGTACAATTCCTGTTGTCGGCTAATGAACTTCATGTCTTTTCCAGTGTTACAAAACTAAACTATTGAAAGACAGCGTGAAGCAGAAAAGCAGAAATTGGAACACATTTTTATTTGTCAGTTTGACACTTTGCCAAGTGAAACAGCATACTTGGACAGGTAGGACTTTGGATTTGGCTGGCTTGTGAAAGTTGGGCACTCAGAAAGAAAAATCGGAGTCAGAGCAGGATGTTAATGTGAACTTGTGGAGGACTGCTTGCTCCCTGCAACACCACCTGTATGCTCATTAGAGGAGTCAGAGGCGAGGTGAAAGGGAAAGGATGAACATTTTTGTCTCTGGAGTGAGGCCATATTTATTTGAGCATGTACCTGCAGCAGGGAACTGAAGTGTTGACTGAAATGCTGAGGGTAAGCATCTCAACAGTCACAATAGTAGATTCTTGGTTATTATTATTATTATTATTATTTTTATTACACCAGTGAGTCTGAGCAATGAGAGGAAAAATTATGAGCCAGTGAGATGTGGGAAAATTTTAGAGGAAGATTACAGGCTAAAGTACTATTTGGATGGGATAGGATTTATTTACGATATATTCTTATGAGGTAGGTGATCACTGTACTGTATTAATCAGTTGGGAGTGTCTTCATGACAAGTATGCATGCTTGTCACACTATAAATTCCATGTGTACTAAATACACCACATTTTAATACAAACTGTTTGTTTTGACCTTTATTATAAAGGTCCTGGAAGCATTGCTTCTTTGACAAGTCTTTTTTAATGTCATCTATATTTTACTGTTCTCTCGTTGGTTTCGTTTTGGCAGGGGATGATAAATAAGAGTGCTTCTTGACTGTCTTTATATTGAAACAAAGAGCAAAACCTCTTTCCCACAGGATAAAATGAAATTTACCGACCTGTTTGGATTGGTTATATACTATATTACTTGGATATATTTCTACTGGTCTTTTATAGTAGATAACATACAGTAGATAAAACATACAGTATGGTGTAATGTTTTCAGATGTGTGCATGCACAGTATATAAAAAAAAGACTGACATGATGAATTCAGATGGGACTAGAATCCCAGAGATACTCCACTAATAATTATATTACCTCAGCTCTTTATATAAAACGAATCCTGTCCAAATAGGGCTGAATCATGCACTATCTGACCAAGACATGAACTAACAATGTAAATAAAACCCCCAAAAAACAAGGATCATCTAGAACGTTTGCCTCACACCTCTGGGGTTGTGTGTTTGAATCCCACCTGCGCCCTGTGGGCACGGAACTTGCAGGTTCTTCCCATGTTTCAGGGGTTTCCTCCGGCAGTCCAAAGACATGTATTGAAGGCTGATTGGCATTTCCAAGTTGTCTCTTGTGTGAATGTGTGTATAAATGTGTGTGCGATTGGGTTGGCACCCCATCCAGGATGTCCCCCACCTTGTACCCCGTGTTCTCTGGGATAGGCTCCAGGCTCCCCCGCGACCCTGTGTAGGATCAGAGGTATGGAAACTGGATAGATGGATGGACACCACTAGTTGATAACAGGATTTGTGTATTTAGTAAATCTCTTTAATAAAACTTGCAGCTGTTTAAGGTTAAAGAAAGGGTTTCCCGTGACATAAAAAGTGTATCAAGTGTAATTTATTACTGGAACCCCATTGTATTGCCCACCCTGCTGTGTTATATAGCTGTTTCCTTTTCCTGTTTGTTTTTGTTGGAGGATTCAGTTCGTCTGAGACCTTACGTGCTACCGGAAAAAGCTCTGATTTTGCAAAGGTCTCTCATTTTTATGTGTTAATGTGTTCCTGTAACCTCACAGTGGCCGTTCAATTGCACATTCTGATTCACATGAGTGCAGCCATAACTGTAATCATCCTAATAGTTGCTTAATAATGGAGCTCTAATGACCCACGTGCAAAGAGTGTTTCCAGATGGCTCGACACCACCAGTCCCACTGTGGGGGTGTGTGTGTGTGTGTCACTGCCTCTCCTCTAGGGTGCTTTGCTCTTCAGACGGTAAGATTGGTGTAGGACATTGTGATATTATTCATGTGGTTAAGGAATAAATTATAGTATGGTATCAGTATGTTGGCCAGATGTTTGGACAGTGGATCTTTCTCAGCAGACAGTAACATGGACATGGCAGAGTGTGGCGCTGCAAAAATACCAAAACAACAACAACACCAACCAAATAAGTAAATCATGAGTATATTATGAACAGGTTCGTGTGCTACAGGTAAGTAGAATTGTAATTCCGCTCTCTTTCTCAATCTGTCTTTGTTTCATACCTTCTGTCGTCCTCTCTCAATAATGCTGTCTCTCTTTTCCTTCTCTCTTCTATCTCAGTATTGCTCTGTCTCTATCTCACTCTCTACTTCTTTCTCTCACTCTCACTTCATTTGTCTTATACATCCACTCTGCTCACTGTCTCCGACTCTCAATCTCTTGTCAATTTCTATCCTTTCCCTCAGTTTCTTCAGTTTTACTCTTAGTGTTTCAGTGTTTTACTTTTAAAATATGTTTATTGTAGATCGAATAAAGAGCTTTCAAAGTTCAAGTCTCACTGTTTCGCTCATCCTCTCTCTCAATATCTCACCGCTCTGCCGCTTCATGTCTGTTTCAGTCTCTCTGTCCATGTGTCTCACTTGATCTGTATCTCTCTCACTAACCCTCTGCTGTATATCTCACTCTCTGAGTATACACAGCTTTCCGTCTCGCTTTATTTCTTACTATTTATAACTCACTATAAGCTGATCAGGAAGCACACTATATCAGGCAGAACTAGAGAGACAGAAAGAGAGAGAACTCTGACTGAAAGCCTGATGTGAGCAATGAGCGGTGAAGCGTAGGCTTTGGCCCTTTCATTAGCATGTTAGCCTTTGGCACTTAATTATAACCGTAATACAGCAACTTATTTTCTCATCACATTTTAATTCACAGTTCTCCTGTTACCTGCAGGCTTGCAATATGAAGACATCTCTTATCCAAACTGCGCATTTAGTTGTGAGATGACACACGACTGAAGTTAATGAAAGTTTATTTCTTATTCATGTGTGTGGCTGCTAAAAGCAAAATTCAGCTTGGTTAGCTTGAGCACAAAGAGCAGCAGGGGCTGGCCTTGAGCCTTTCAGAGAGGCCTTAGCAGTATGTGGTCGCTTTAGGAACAAACACTACAGACCAACGAGGGCCAGCGAACGAGTGCTCCTACTCCCTGCAGTGTGTGGGAGGAAGACATGAAAGCGGCTGCAGAATCTCAATGAGACAGCGTCCCTCTTTTCACATCGAGAGAGAGAAATTAGATGAGTTTGAAGCTCAAACCTCATTGCTGCAGATCGCCACCAAACAGACACTCGGCGTTTTTTCATAAGGCTTTGGATCATACATTTTGATTTTGCAGTGTTATGATTAGTTTTTTTAAGAAACACACAGTCTAAAGTGTGACTCAGGAGCTGTAAACTCCTTGAGGTCTTTTATACGGCAGATGAACAGCTATGAGTGACATTTGGGTCTGTCGTTAGGTGAAGGGGAAAATATCACGTAAGTTGCCCACAGACGACGAGCAGCGGCTCAGACGAAATGAGAGAGTGACAGAGATTGAGAGGAAATTATAAATCTCACGAAACTCAAGAAACCCTCACTCAAGTGTTACATGAGGAGAAAGAAAAGAATGGTATGGGCAAGATGCCAGGGCAGAGTGAAAATCATCATGCCAGTGAAATGCAATACAAAAATGGGTTGTGACACAGTGTGCCGTGTCGAAATGCAAAACTTCCATTGCATTGCTCTTACAGCTCTTGTTCACTTTAATGAAAACCAACCAGCAGGGGATTGCTTTTTAAGAATTAAATGCTAAATTTGTGTCAGAAGTGAATGTGATGCACCTATAAAAGCAATCTATGCTGCTGCATTTCATTTCGCTGGGCAATTCTGTGTAAGATAGAAAAGCAATCACGATAGTCAAATAACATGAAATACAATATACAAACTGTATTGCTTTTCATTAGTGACAGGTAGAAAACATACAAACACACAAGCTGTGTAAAGCACAAGCTGTTATGTTGTATGATCTCTTTAAAGAGCACCTGTTATGGTTTTGAAACGTGCCTAATTTTGTTTTAAAGGTCTCATACAATAGATGTACATGCATCCAAGGTCAAAAAAACACTTTAATGTGCCGATCATTTAAATTGCAGCATTACATTTTTTCCCCCAGTGTCACAAACGACTCGTTAAATGATCCGTTCTAAAGGATTCGTTCTACACTCCTCCTTTCAGAGAGCATACTCTGTTCTAATTGGTCAGATGTCCCAGTCTGTTGTGATTGGTCTACCGCTGTCAGCGTGTTTCAAAAAGGAAACGCCCACCACTATAACGAGTTTCATCTCCGTCTGTAAGCGAGCAGCCGATGAAGACCAGAGATGGGTTTTTTTTATTATAAACCTACGTAGGTTAGTACAGGAAGTAAGTCTGGAATCACTAACGACTCGTTTCAGCTGTTCAGAATCGATTCCTTCTTTTGGGAGTCAATAACCCCGCTTGTCGTGCGCTTTGATTTTTGAAACGTTGCAGACTATTTACATTTACAAACAGCTCTATAACACAGTACATGAAAGGTAATATTTGAAAAACCATAATAGGTGCACTTTAATGAAAAACAATGACCTTTTTAAGAATATGACCAAATGTGGCTATAATTTTATATATGCTGGATGTGCAGCATTAAACATTTGGTTTGTACCGAATGGCTGTTAAACTTGTTTTGAGAAAATTAGTAGTGGCAATCATGTCATGTTCGTAAATATTGTTTAATGAACTCTTAGTCATTGACAGAAAAGTATTTTAATCTGGATTAAAAAAAAAAAAAGTCAATGGTACAATAACTATGAGACCATGCTATTACAACAAATTTGTGGGGAGTGATTAATTACATAACAGTAATTTTTCATCATCTTATTTGATCTTCAGTCAGTTCTGTCTAAGGTCCAGAGGAAATGGAAAATGACATAATTGCATTCGGATCACATTTAGACTTTCATTTTCACATCCCATGCTTACATCAGCAGTGTGAATATGAATGGAGCGTGAGAAATGGACACACTTTCCTGAAGATGTACTTCGTGTATTTGTCTAATAGAAGTCTAATTTTTCCAGCTGACTACATTTCATGACTTTAATTTGCTTTTTAATGACTCAGGCACGCATGATAAAGCAGCGCCATTAAGAGGTGCTGTATTCCACTGGCTCAGGATTGCTGATGCCACCGGATTCAGCGTTCTGTCCACCTCGGGATTCATTTTGTAGGTCAGGAGATGCTTAGAGACACATTTTGCCAGTTAGCTGCCGTTTAATTGCATCACCTCTGCTAAGTTCTGTCTGTGTGGAGAGAACGACACAGATGACCTTGGATTCATTAATCTCACATGTCAGCTGTGTCTCTCATCATTGGACAATGTTAAGGATGAGTGAAAGTAATAGCAAGGAATCACTATAAATAGATTTGGTGAAAATGCACGCAAAGTACACAATTAAAATGCATTTAGATTTTAAAAATGAATAATTATGCAGTTATTTGATTCGATTAATTAAAAAATGATTCGATCACCAGAGCAAATATTTTATAAAACAAAAGCCACATTTATCACTGATCATGTTCTCTCAATGATTTACTACAGCACAAAAGTAAAAAAAAGCAACAACACCACACGGGGTAATTAAAAACGTAATAGGGATAATAGAAAGAATTAATCTTTTTCTGCTATGAGTGTTAAATAAACAGCAAGACAACACGAACATGATGATAAATAGTCAAATATGGCTGCTTGCCAAAGTATACTGTTTTAATTAAATAATCTTTACATTTTATCAAATAAAATAGCACTTTATTTCCTTGCATGTTTACCAAATTTTCCATTTGACCAAATATGTTTTGTTACTTCGTCTTCTCACGAGTAGCTGAGATGCTGTAAGTGGGTGTATTTTGTGATATTAGGATTTTTTTTTTTTTTTTATCATGGACACTTCATGATATTGCTATTAAATTCATGTTTCATTTGGTGGAGTCTGCCTAGATGGGCATGCCATTAAGGCATGAGGTTTGAACAATCATTTATTTTTCATTAAGGTCATATTATATTTCTTCTTTGAACATGCTGTCTCTGATCACAATTTTAGAGCAGCCTGGAGCTAAGATCCTCCTGCTCAAGCTGCTCAATCCATACAGAGAGGTGATGGTGGGTTTTGTTTCGTTCAAGTGTAGTAGAGGAAGAACCAAATCTATTTCATCCCCAACACTCTGACTGAAGGAACATGATTCAAGATGTATTTGTCTGCGAGTGAGATAAGCATCCAAATCTAATTTAAATCCCAGAGCAGCAGAATTTTGTTGATAGATAAGTCTCTCTCTTCCTGTGATTGCTTTGTGATTGGTGAAGCATTTGGGAGTTGATTCTGGATCTGTAAACTGTGTAGAAGACAGCTATGTCTGAGAAAGTGGAATAAACCTGGGCACCTGGAGCTCATCAGGACAGTCATTCTATTTTACACACGGAGGTTCTCTGAAGCCACTTTAGGTCTCATTTCAGACGCAGCCAGATGCATATCTCCTTGTTGTGGTCTTTTACAATTGAGTAGCTGAGTGAGGCTCTGTAGAGTTGCATATGAATGTGGTAATGTCATAATCTGGTGAACGGGGCATTTTGTCAGCAAGGAAAAGCTCAAGCAACTCAAGTTTTTATTATTATTATTGTTATTATTATTATTATTATTGACAATAAAGAAAAAACATTGAAGACTAAAAAGGGTTTTAGGGGGAAAAGGGAAAAAATCTGCACCTGTGAGCATTGCAACAAGGCAATGCAAAAACATTGCAGAAGAACACCTGGAAAAATATAAAAGCTTTTTTACTCACAGCTTTTTTCATGTGATCAAAATAGCATGTCTTGACTATTTTGCATTTTCTGTTTAAACAGTGTGCAATTTGGAGCATTAATAGCTAACGGTGCAAAGCTCAGGGTAGTGTCAATGCAAATTGATTCATTTTGCACTTTACTAAGCCTGAAAGTCACTTTGGGAGCAACAGGTGTTTGCGCAAATTAATGCATCCAGAGACCATTAAATTATGTATTGCATTCGCAGAAATGCTGCCAGTTATTAGCAAAGTTATACAATTAAGTCTAATAATGAGAAAGCGTATCTAAATCATGTAAAATAGTAAAAGAATCAGAAAGGCTTTCGAAATTATGACTTATTCTTTCTGTGATTAAGTTTCATATGAGACATTCCGCGTGTATTCGCAAATCCAGTGCCAACAGCATTTAAACAGAGCTTTTGAAAAGATCTTCTTTCACATGTATAGCTCTTATGTGATACAAATATCAGACAATCCAGCTTAGCTAAACTTCAGGGGAGCTAGCTACCAAGCCGAGCTGCAGGGCGAATCCAAAATAGCTTCTTACAGGTCTCTTACCACATAGTGCACTAGATAGGGCACAGAAACCACTACATAGGAAGTAGGAAGTCATTTGGGACTTAGTCTACTTTCTGGTCTAATGATCAGTTTTACCATAGAAACAGCACTTTGTATTGTCTTGCGTTTGTCCCGCTTGTTATGGGGAAATGTACAGGTGCCTTAGCTGGAACAACATGAAACAATATATTTTTGATATTTTTGTAGCTGAAGACCCATTTATTTTCTTCATTTTTTTTCTGTCAGATTTTAACAGTTATTTCAAGACTGTATTAGAACCATAGTTTTCTCAATATGTCTATAGTATATGAGTCCCTCCTAATTTATGGAGCTCTGGAAATAACGGTTCATGAGCGTTGCCAATTTAGGCAGAAAATCACAGTGGACTATGGCAAAAATGATAATGGACTACTAAAACCTTCTGAGCTCCTCACTTGGCCTGGGCCCAGACAGTTAACGTGGTTGTCCCCTGTGGTGGCGGGGCTGTAGCCAGATATGAATTAAAATCTACTGCTGGGTTAGCGATTTAGTTCCTGATGTTGAATTGTCTCAGATGACGCCCTATCATCAGGAGATCAGAGGATTGTCACTGTGGTATGATTGGGGAAAGCTCACTGGTGGGTGGGAATTGACCAGAATAACGTATGGAAAAAATGAGTGAAAAACAGATGAGGAACTGTGAAGTGCACTTCTGACAAATGGTGCATTACAATGCAATACTGGAATCAATACTAGGTCAAACCCTGAGTCTAAGATCCAAAATGTTTCTCTCCCTCCTAGAGAAGACGAGAGAGAGAGAGATAGTTTTGGCTCAGTGAACCACATATAGGCTGTCTGTAAGCTTATGCGGGTCACATTCCCATGTACTGCAGTGTCACTGCATCCCTCTGTGGTTTCCTAAACCTCTTAGTCTGTGAAATTCGATGGTGCTGTTCACAACACCAAGGACAAGTGCTGATTAGTCTTCATCTAGCCTGGGAGATTCATCCTTTTCGCCTTTTTTCAGGTGAGGCAGCAGTAATGAGGATGCCTGTCAACAATTGGTGAAAATATTATCCATAGCACAGACATAATGTAGAGCTCAAGCCCTTAATAGTAAAATCTTCTTCTCCTGTCAGTTAGAAGTCGAAATGTTTTCCGGTACTTTCTTACCTGATAATGTTTATTGTTACAGCAATCAATTACAATAGCACAACGATCAGTCGTTACAATTGAAAAGATGGTTGTGCCATGATGATTACCTTACATACTCTCGTCGTTATCTCGCAGCTGTCATTATGCTTTGATGTCTTTGAGGATCTGGGCTCTGGTCTGAGAGCCACAGTGTTCCAATCAGAGTCTGGCGGATATCCAAACCATCTGCACGTCTTCATGTTCACACAGACTTTCTGCAGGATTGCTGGTGGGCTGCTTTCCCTGGGGTTCGTTTTATGATCGGGAACACTAAAATTAAATTAAAGTGAGGATTATTGAATATTACAGAAGTTTATTTTACGACCCTAGCGATCAACCAGGAGCAAAACAGCTATAAAAATGGACTATACTCCTGGACTATATTAAATGTTGCTCCCGTTCTCGTACAACATTCTTGCTGTGGAATCCATTTTGCGTCGTGTGAACATTAAATCTGCACTTGTGCAATTATTTTTCTGTCTATAATGGTTGCTTGTGAATAAGCTACAAGAGGCACAGAGCCAGCAAAGGTTGAACTGTTTGTGGAAGCTGTTTTGGTTCGCCTTCTTCCTGTTTCATAACCGAGTGAGCCTGGCCTTCAGCGTCAGCTTGTACAAACTGTACAGAATTGTGTTACCACTCAGCTGAGATTTCAGCTTTGAGCTGCTTTCATAGTCTTGGGAGAAAAAAATCCTTAATTAAATGCACATACAAAGCCATGAACACCCTTCAGTGCCTGAAAGCCTTGTTATTACATTGTGTGTGTAAACAGTGTGCACCACCTCTGGATATAATGTAGATAAATCATTTTTTAAACATGATAATAAAAAGCAGTATTACACGACTCCAATTCCGAAAAAGTTGGGACAGTATGGAACATGCAAGAAAACAAACAAAAAGGGTCATTTGAAAATTCATTTCACCTTGCACTATATTGAAAACACATTATTAACACATTATTTGATGTTTTACTGAATTTAGTTTATTTTTGAAAATACTGCAACACACTCCAAAAAAGTTGGGAAAGTCGACTGTTTACCACTGTGTAACATCACTTTTAATAACGCTTATTAAGCGTTCGGGCGCTGAGTGAAGACACCGGTTGGTTAAGTTTAGCAAGCGGAATTTCCCCCCATTCATCCATTATGCATTTCTTCAGCTGCACATCTGTAGGGGGCCTTCGTTGCCTTATTTTGCACTTTATAATGCGCCACACGTTCTCAATCGGAGACAGGTCAGGACTACAGGCAGGACATGCTCGCACCTGCACTCTCTGCTTACGCAACCGTGCGCTTGTAATCCGGACAGAATGTGGTTTGGCGTTGTCCTGTTCTGGATGGCAGCAGATGTTGTGTACATATCGTTCTGCATTAATGATGCCCTCACAAGTTACCCATGCCATGGGCATTGACACACCCTTATACCATGACAGACTCTCGCTTTTGGACCTGGCGCTGATGACAGCTTGGATGGTCCTTTTCCTCTTTGAACACGACGGTTGTTTTGTCCAAAAACTGTTTGAAATGTCGACTCGTCGGACGACAAAACACGATTCTACTGTCCATCTCAGATGAGACCGAGCCCAGAGAAGTCGGCGGTGCTTCTGGACAGTGTTGATGTATGGCTTCTGCTTTGCATAGTAAAGCCTTCACTTGCATCTGTGGATGCAGCGGCGGATGGTGTTAACTAGGGATGTCACGAGAACCGATACTTCGGTACCAAATCGGTACCAACATTCTTAAAATGTGACGGTATTTGTTTTTCTGCATTAGCCTTGGAACCACTTCTAATGGAGGTACCGAGGTTGCAATTCTTCTGGACCTGATGGGGGCAGCAAATACGCGCAAGTGTTTTAGTCGGTCCACAAGTGGTGAGGAAGAAGAAGAAAAAGAACGCCTACAAGCACACGGGAAGAACTACAGAAGATTAGTTCAGCTTAACAAGTTTAGCCCCGCCCCAACTCGTTGAGAGGAAAAGAGAGGAAAGCTAGTATCGGTTTCCGGTGTGCAACCGATGCTATTGTTCATTTCAAACAAAGCGAGGAAACACCTGCAATTTGGCGAAGCACCTGAAATTCAGTCCTATATTATATTTGTTTGAGGCAGCTGGCATTGTGGCCGTGAAACCAGCTAACGTTATGCTACATGTAAAGTTTGCGATAGCCAGTTATTTGTTAACGACGCTAACGCATTGCAGTGTTATAAACTACCTCCTAATGGGCCTCCAGGCATCGCCATTCAGCCCGTGTCCTGTCAGATAAATGTAGCCTAATGTCACGAATAATTATTCACATGTTCATGTGACATGAACACGAGTTTAAGACATCTTTTTGGTCTGCCACCATATCAGTGAATTTAAACTAATGCTTGCAT
>NC_030442.2:7550000-7557500 GCF_001660625.3 Ictalurus punctatus | reverse complement strand
TTTAGTCAGCAGAAAAAAATACTTGAGTGCGTGGTGAGAATTCGAAATACTCCACAGCCAGGATGTGTTTTTTTTTTTTCTTTCTTTCTAAAAATGAAACATGTGCAACCACTTGAAGAGGAAGAGGTAAATCTGAGTAAGAGGCAAGCATTCATGAAATGATAAAACGTATGGTTTGGTGCAGAATTCAGACTACACTAATAAACCTTTATTAGACTACTGAGCGATATCCGATGTTACCTAATTTCTTCAATATCAGATTATAAAACAGACAGACAGGCCGGTGTAAGGGGAAAAAACCAAACAAACAAACAAACAAAAAAAAAAAAACATTTGAAATGTTTAGAAGAGGTGTACAAACTTCCACTGTCATAGACGGCAGTGGATTAAGATTGGGGTCCATTTGGCTGTAGTAATGGGAATTGATGAGGGTTATCTTGTTAAATGGAATTCTAATTAAGGACTGTGGTGTGGGTTTTAATGAAGCATGGCATGAGAGAGTGCAGCGGGGACAGCGAGAGCTTGTGGGGGCTCGCAGGACGTGGCGCTCATGACAAGCACGCACCTGGACTGTTTACTGACTCCTCCGCCGTCATCTGCATAAGAAGGGCCACCTGCTGCCGCTCTGACAGAGGGTACCCAGCCCGGATTCCTGGCATGCCCATCCCGAACGGCAAGCTTGGCTTCCTGGTGTTGGTGGGCTCCTTTTTAATGCGCTTCCGCTCCGGACCTTGCTTCTCTGTGTAGGAGGGGGAGAAAATGGCCAAGTTAGACCCGATGAACTGCCTCAATGACTGATTATGAGAAGGATTAAGAGCATTCTAACCAAGCTGGAGTGTTTACACCAATGTTTTCAATTCTACGTACTTGTTCATGTTTGTTTATGTTTCGGCTTTTGGGTTTGTCCTGCTTGGTGAATTCAAATGTGTTTTCCCTCAATCTTTGTACTGATTGTTGGAACACAGTATTTGCACGCAGACAGTACTTTTTTTTTTTTTTTTTTAAATTAAAAGCAAAAACAAAACCACAACACTTATTTGTTCCCCTGAAATCCCCCTCCATTCCCCACCACTGCTTGGACTGTAATCTACACGTTCAGACAAGCAAAAAAGTAAGATTGTGTGAATTGGATTTTCTTGCATTTTGAATATTCACCAATGCACATTTACATACTGTTCCTAATTCCATATTTATATATATATATATATATATATATACACACACACACACACACACACGTACACACACATACAAGATGACTAGTTCACACAGGTTTGTGAGCTCAATGTGTGTTTGCATCTTTTGTGCTTCTGAAAGTCATGTAAATGAGTTATGATTTTAACGTTTCTTCTCCTCATCCGAAGTCACTCTGATGAGCGCGGTCGAGTTGATTCGATAGGAACAGACATCTCGAAATGACCTGAAGGAGTTAAAAACCTTCACAGATGCCTCTGAAAGTGAAGTGAAACCCTGCACTCCCAGGTGAATTCCATGTCTGCCCTGAGAGTCTGAAAGCCTGCAGCAGCAGAGCAGGATTACCCAGAATCCCCATGGGGAGGGAGGGAGGAGCACTTAGTGTGAGTGTCTGTGTGCCAGTGTCTTTCTTAAAGGGTGTGACTTGGCAACCTGTCAGCAATTACAAAATGGCTGGTGTTGCTTTCAGCATGGCTAAGGCAAGGTCGAAGCACAGACGAGGAGCGGGACAAAAGCAGCTGCACTTCAAAAAGACATGCCTGTCCATTATTTCCAGCATCTGGGTGTAAACATATCTTCTGCCCCACAATGCACCAAGACGGTCCGTTACACCGCCCTCACCCAGCGTACAGTGGCAAACAGGAAGACGTCCCTGCAACTCTAAGCCTCACGCTTATGAACATGACCCAACAACGTGAGTGCGTGCGCACGCAGACACAAACACATCCGCACCGCTAATAAAAACAAATGAGTTACCCCAGATGCCATCATCTAGGTTTCAATTCTCATCGAATCTACGAAAGATCTACAAGCGTGCACGCTGTTGCTTTTAACACATTGATTTGCTCAAGGCCACAAATATAATTTATACCGAGAGGAAGCCAAGCAGCAGAAAAACTTCCTGTCACACAACTCTTTCCAGGGATTACTTTCCACAGTCAGATCTGACGAACTGGTGCCAACATCTGCAAACGATTACGCTTAATGTACCCCCACCCATACGCATTCTCTCACACACATCTGCCGCTTAGACACATTCCTCCGATTCAAACTCGAACTGCGGGAGCCGCAGGAGCAGTCTAAACATGTTTTTCCATGGTGGGAAGAAAAGATGAGCTAATGACGCAGAGTTAACTGTTGCAGCCTTCACGGCGAGCGGGATTAGAGAGGCCTGCAGTACTACGATCAGAGGGTAGTCGCCAACATGGCTGCTTGGAGTCCGCAACTCGGCTCGGAAATGTTAACGAAACTGTCGATGTTTACAGTCAATCGTTATGTCATGCTTGAACACTGCCAAGATTAAAGTGTGTGAAAACCTTAATACTGCCCAATTTTAATCAGCTAAATCATAAGAGGAAAAAAATACACATAAAAAAAACTGACCAAAAATCCAACGACTCTACCTAATGTTGCGTACTAATAACAGAACTGCTCAGTCTAATCAAATAAACAATAGCTGGCAAAAACCATAAAAGCGCCCATGGGAGCCGTTTTACTACTCCGGTACAGAAGCTTTAAATAACCATTATTAGTCTGGAGCAAAAGCCTGAGACAAGGCTTATCTGATAGCCTGAGTGAAGCAGCTGCAGTCAGCACTCATGGTTCTTCAGTGAGGCCTGAATCTGCTACACTGAAGTGGCAACCCCCCCCCACCTTTTTTTTTGGTGTCAAAATGCACACCCTAACAATGAGATAAGAAGCAGACAAACTTGAAATATGAAGTGAGAACACCACAGACAATGGCTTACGCAACGGCGTGTGAATGGGAATGTGTGGGCTGCTTGTCCATAATCTTATCGGTGTTAAAAACTGCCATGGTGAAAGGAGTTCAACCTGTTTCTTTCAATCGAGTCTAGTCAAAGCTGCTGGACTGGTAACGTCTAAGGACTGACAAAACGACGACAAAAACAACAAAACACGCTCTGTTAAGATGTAGGGTGATTGCGCTTGGTCGGTTACAGTATGGAAAAACACCGAAGCCCTATTTGGACTGGACTAATTTCACATGTGAGGTGAGGGTCTGGGATTTCTGTGTTCTTGCTGTAATCTTGCACAAGAACGCTTACATGTGGCTCAGTGGTTAAGATGTTGCACTACTGATCAGAAGGTCACCAGCTCAAATCCCAGCACTGCCCTTAAGAAAGGCCCTCAACCGCTCAGTTGTATAAATGAGATAAATATAAGTTGTCCTGGATTTCCATAAATGTAAATGTGGCCGTATACAGAGTATCAAATAAGGGGATGCATAGGGAGTTTAAGCCCTAACGCAACCCCCCCCCCCCCGGGAAGATATACAAGCGTAGCTGTATACTGTATACCCCGTGACTACAGCACTGAGTGAGCCTTGCTGTAGAGACGAGGTGCTCTGGTTATCCATTAATAAAATGTCTACAGTCTGTTTACATTTATTTCTAGGAACTGATTGGAATTTTCGCTTCACTTTTGGCGTAATGGTGTCTTTAGAGTTTTCTTTTGAGCCTCTGTACTGATCCAAATGAAAGTATAAAATGGTGGTTTGCTGTGGGTCTGTGTTTCTGAAGACTGCAGAGAATCTGGGTCACTGGAGAGGGTGGGGACTTGCCACTGAGGGGACTTCCCATTGCCCGGGACATGAAGCACAACCTCTGTTACTGTGCTACAGAGTTCACGTTTACAGCTACAAACTGAGCACACAAAACACACGGCCAATAAGGGCCTGTCTGGTATCTACAAGGAGGAGTATGAGAGTTCAGGAAGGCCAGAGGGGGAAAAAAAGTGAGGGGGGGTAATCCCTCTAACTTGTTTTTTTTTCCCCCCTCAGAGTATAAATCTGAAAGCACTGTCCGACTGTGCTGCATAAGGCTTATATAACTCAGCCTCCCTGGGCTGCTAGTTCACCAAGAGTGTGTTATGGAAAACACATGATGAAAAAAGGGACGCGAGAGACAAATGAGATGATATGGAATAAGTAAGATGGGGACAGAGATATATACACACACACTCACAGAGTGAGTGAGTGAGTGAGTGAGAGAGAGAGACAGACACAGACTCCTCTTGAGCTGGCCAGAGAAAACAGGAAATGAAGGCAGAAGAGACAGGAAGTGCCCACAGGATGTTGTGTCACTGCTTTGTGCTACAGATGAAAGTACGCTGTGACAGAATGGAACAAAAGAGGAGTAAAGAAAAAAAATAATGATACAGTTAAAATAAAAAAAAAAAGAAAAAAGAAAAGCCCTGTGATTTGTCAGCCACGAAGAGAAGGAAACTCATGAGCAGACCACACAGAGGCCTTTATTTTCTGGGAGGAACATCATGCGAACACAACAGGCCTGTATCTGCAAGCTTCACACACACCAGGGACGTGCATCGAGTACACTACAAGCTCCTGGACATGCAGGACTGCTCACCCAGGATCTGTTCTGATATACAGTAACGCTGGGGGAGAGAGAGAGTGCAATGCGAGATTAAAGGGAAAGTGTAAAACAAAAACAGTGGAGCTAGCAGGCACACTCTGTACCAGCAGCAAGCAGATACATCTGGTAAGCATCCAAGCTTCAAACCAATTGGTTGTGTGTGTGTGTGTGCCAGCGTTTCTGCCTGGCAGCGTTGGTGTGCCCGGCAGTGGAGTGGTGAATATTAGTGGTGCTGATAAGCCCACCCACTCATTCCAGCCTGAGCGAGAACATGCACTCCCTTACCTCTCCCAAGCACCGTGTGCCTTTACAAAGCAGCCCCGAATCATTTACTGCGCTGCTGCAGGAAGCTCGGTTACATTCCTTTCAAACGACAATTACAGAAAATGCAGAAAACTGCAGCAAGGCGCTGGATTCAATCTCGTAGATTATACAATAGCAAAGTGTGTGACATGGGACCGGCGCGATCCAAGCACACAGACTTTCAGGAAATGGGAGGAGAGAGAGGAAGAGAGAGAGAGGGGAAAGAAAGAAATATTCCGCAGGCCTCTTATAGAAGAGCTGCCTGCAAAAAGCACTGAGGCACAAGAGCAGCAGAGAGAGAGAGAGAGAGAGAGTGAGAGAGGAGGAAAAAAAAACACTGCTGCAAAAATACCAGCTAGATGAATTATGCATCTCAAATGG
This sequence comes from Ictalurus punctatus, assembly GCF_001660625.3. Taxonomy (NCBI): domain Eukaryota; kingdom Metazoa; phylum Chordata; class Actinopteri; order Siluriformes; family Ictaluridae; genus Ictalurus; species Ictalurus punctatus. The sequence continues at coordinate 7,552,230 of NC_030442.2, read as the reverse complement.
AGTCTTCCAGAAAATGAAAGCGAGCAGAGCCGAGCCGAGCCAGCACAAGGCCGGCAGTGCCTCAGACTTTTATCCATCAGCCTTTTGGGGACGAGGTGAAGCTTAAGCTTTTCTTTTATGGTTCTGCTACTTCATGCAGTTCAATCGCCAGTTCTACACAAGTCTGGTTTCATAAGAATTACACTGGTTGCATAAGAAGAAATGCCATATTTGTATGCCTGCGCTGAGCAAATGACACTGAACCTGAAGTAAGAACTCATTTCACAGACAAGTCTACTGTAGGTGCACACACACACACACACACACACACACACACACACACTCACTCACTCACTCACTCGAGCGAATAAAGGAACAATGGTTCTTGGATTGTTCCTTGACGGGTGAAGGGAGCGGTGCTGATCACACCGGCTCATTACATAATAAAAGCACAGAGAATCTCTGCTCTCACTGGCCTCGATGGTGCTCTGCAGCTAATGGCTTCCTTGCAGCTTCAAATGGCTTTCCAAGCACATCTATTGTCTGTTTTATCTGGTTCTCTCGCTCGCTCGCTCTCTCTCATAATTAAGCTCAGTGAAAATGTTCCTATGTCTATGATCTATGTGTAATAAGTCAGCAGTGTGTGTGTGTGTGTGTGTGTGTGTGTGTGTGTGTGTGTGTGCGCGCGCACACTTGATGTGAATATAGCACAAAGGTAACTGGCCTGAACTGGCACATATCCCACTGCAAGAGACAGCAAATAAGGTAAACAAAACCACACACACAGACACACACATATACACGAATTTCATGACTCAAAGCATTGAACAGAGTGGAGAAAAGGAATGGAGCCAAGTATTACAAAAAACTATCCACAGGGGACTGACAATGACTTGGCATAAAAATCAGGCCCAAATCAGCCTGCCCGGTCTCAGCCGTACAGCCAAACGAAAACGCTTACACACCAGACAAAGCCTGCAATGAGAACTCGCAGGGTTACCTGCTAGAGCCGTGAAGCCAGTTCCTAATAACAGAATGGCGACAAAGAGAAACAACTTAAAGGCAGAACGATGGCTTGTAAAGTATTGTGAATCAATGGCTGACGCACACGCTGACGGGGTGAAAATATCGGCGTACAGCACAATAGCATAATCTGAGAGGGGAAAAGGAGCGAGAGACGTGCAGCAGGCCGGTGGGAAGACGGAGCCCCCCCCCCACCCCACCCCTGGAGTTAGCATCACAATAGGCACTATATACACATTGTCTGAATGGGGTGAGAGAAAGGGAAAGATTTCACGCCTAACGGCTGAAAATGGGGGGAGCAACGGCCCAGGGACTGTTACAGAGCGTCTGAGCAATACGGCCCAAAATAGATACAACCGTACTGTCCCCACACACACACACACACTTCACATACTGCTATTATTATATACTGTTTATGACCAGAACAACAGTTCTACTGTTAAATCAGTGTAAGTTAATTTAAAAAAAGAAAAAAAAAATACTCAACAATAAAACTGCAAACATATACTGCTCACAGCAACCCTTCTAGTGAAATCACACCCAGGATCACATTAAGTGATTTAACCTAAACCCATTTCATTAAGAAAGCTGTTTGAACTGCTCATTAACAAATAATTACACCATCCTCCAAGCTGAGCTCGCTAAACACAAAGTAGGCTCTTTTTATTAAAGAAAACACAGATGGACGACTTACCAAAACCTTCCTCAGCCCATTGTGTCCAATAAATCCCTATGTACTGCTGCCATGTGAGTGTTCTTAAGCTTCATGATAGTCCAAACAGTACAGACAAAACAACATCAATGCAGCCCTTTCTAAAACACCACCTTCCTACCCGTTACCCACAATCCCCAGCTCAAAGGCCTGGCCCTGCCTCCTTACCCGAGTCTGAATCTTTCTGGTCTCCATTGGCTCCGACGGTGAAGGGAAGCTTCCTTTTAGGAGCCTTCTCTTTCATGTCTTTGACGCCATCGCTGCGGTCCAATTTAGGAGTCTTGTTTGACGAGCCTTTATCTTTATCCTGGGGGGAAAAAAAAGATTTCCGTTAGTGTCAAACTTGTTGAACCAATCAGCAAGGACTTTGAAATGTAAACGAACAACTGGATCCTAAAAGGGAAGAAAAAAAAACCCACCTAAAATTGTTATTCTATTTGGAAAAAACAGAACATATATAAAAAACAGGAAGAAATGTATATAAAATATATCATATAAAAAAGAATTTTTTTGGTC
>NC_030442.2:7507500-7542500 GCF_001660625.3 Ictalurus punctatus | reverse complement strand
CTCTGCGATCGAGTCCGGTACAGGAAGTATTCCTACCTCGTTCGCAGTGTTCCCCGGATACACACACACACACACAATCAGTGTCCGAAACTGAGTGAGTGAATAAACATTCAGGATGTGTGATAGAATATAACTTCCGTTGATAAAACTCGTTTGTGCTGACAGTTTAATTGAAAACTATACACACAACTGAGACTTATGCGTTAAGAGCCTTGCTCGAGGACCCAACTACAGCGGCTGGCAATCACCACATACCATTACTTTGTTCACGAACTGCATGGAAAGCTAAGAATTTTAACACTGTGCAATATAATTCATCATGTTAGCCACTATCTTGCAGCCCGAGCAGAAATCTGCCTGAAACAGCAGAGCCACCCAAACCCTAATGAAAAAAAAAAAAAATTTTTATATATATATTAAGCGGACAGAAAAAAAGAATCGGGTTTTCATTTATTACGGTGGTGAGATCACAGGATATTGACCTTGAGAGCAAGACTGAGACGCTTGGCACACTGCAGTGGATAACGCACACTGCAGAAATGCTGGCAGGGCCTTTAACACACACACACACACACACACACACTCGTGAGCTCCTCTGTATTCCCGCTGTGCTAAAAGCATCCTCTCCCCTGTATGAAACGCTTGCAAGATATGGAACATGAATAAATCATATGCCGAGAGGGCCATAATAATTCTCCCTGCCGTAGTGTAATTTCTCCAGAGTGCCGTGCGTAACAGAAAACAGCTCCTCCCTCCATTCCGCTCTGTTTCTCCATCTCCCTCTTGCCCTCCTTCTCTCCCTCCCTTCCCAGGAACGCTGGCACTCGGTTGTGCTGTGGCGCCACACACACGTCCTTCTGCAGCTCTCTCCGGCTATTTATATCTCCTCCTTGTGCACATGCGCGCCCACACACACACACACACACACACGTGTAAAAGCAGAAAGGAATACATCTCCTCTCTCTTCCTGGTATGTGGAACATGAGATGTGTTCTCCCACAACACAACCAACCTTCACATTTCAAAGTGGCTAAAAGGTCAGTCAGTGGTGAAGATAAACAGACGCGCGTACACGCTCGCGCACTTCCCTGAAAATAGGTCGACACATGTTCTGGAACGATCCACGCCACTCGAAAGGCAGACGACGAGCACAGCGCTTTTGTGCGTCGTTCTGCTGAGGCCAAAAGAATATCACCACACAAGCTTGGCGCTCCTCATCGACGTTTCCATAAGCTGTGAGCGTTTAGTGCGCGTGAGCTGCGCGCGCATTGGGGAATTCATTTTTCCACTTCTTCTGCGCTTTGGAGATCTTCCCGCGCGCGCGTTCTGCTACGGGAACGGCGGCGAGAATCGCGCGTTACTGCCGTGTTGTGCTTCCTGTACAACGTTGTGCATTGTGCAAGTGTGTGTCGTGCACTTTTTCACGGCAGGAAGAGGAACACGCGTGAAGAGCAGCAGCTGCCTGGGAGGAAACACAGTCACAGCCACTCTTCATTTCCTCTGCCTTCTTCCTCAATCATAAGAAACACAGCCATCACAGTGTCGTCTCAGAGAGCAGCTTCAGCCTGCAGCGAGCGTTAATCCATCACGAGGCCTACTTTCTGCACTGTACCCTACTCTCCGACACGCACACGCGTCGAAACAGGCCCTCGTCTCTGATCTTTCCCTTAAAAAAAAAAAAAAAAAAAGCCCGGTACAGGACGTGACCGTTTTTAACACGCTGTGATTTCAGTGCTCTTTTAAAATTACTACTTGCCACAACGTACAAGACGATCCCTCAAAAAAAAAAAAAAAAAAAAAAGATCTTATATAACAGACTGTGCACGAATATGGTCACCATGTCAGAATATACGATGAAGTTCCTCTAACAATAGACCTGTGAGGAGGAGGAGGAGGCGGAGGAGGAGGGAGTCTGAGGTGCTCATGATTGGGTAAAAGAGGACAATATGAAACGCTCAGTCTTCAGGTAATAAGTGTTTTCTTTCTGTCCATTAGCACGTGTGGTAGCTTTGCGCCTCAATGTACGAGGAGCACGTACACTGGTAACGTTCCCTTAATCAACGTAAGCAAGTTAGTATTTTAAATCATCGCTCGCTCGATCTGAATCATCCAGTGCCGTCCGCCTATTGGTGGCTTTTAAACGAGCGTCGGTTTATTTTGTATAGCGCTATTAACAATGAACATTGTCTCAAAGCAGCTTTACAGAAACATATAAACACAGGATACAGATTTTAAGTGTGTGAATTTATCCCTATTGAGCGAGCCGGTGGTGAGGAAAAACTTTCTAAGATGATATGAGGAAGAAACCTTGAGAGGAACCAGACTCAGAAGGGAACCCGTCCTCATCTGGGTAACACCGGATAGTGTGAAAGTAAAGGGAAGTTTATTATGGTTTTTATATTTGAAATCTTTTTTGTTGAACTAGTCCACTGTTCACTAAAGGGGACCCGAGTGCAAAACTGTATGTGGTCATTGCAGTCCTAAGGCCATCGCAGCAACCGTAGTCCCAGCAACCACAGCGGGAACGTCCATGTGGAACTGAGGTCCAAAAAGATGGTAGTTCAAGCACCGATCACACTCCGAGTCGTTGGTACTAAACCGGTTTCCGATGAGCATTTCACACGACGTGTTCTAATACCACTAAACTCGACTCATAACCAATGAATTGCAACAGCAGAACCGTGCAAGCTAACCATCATGGAGGAGTGACACACCAGGGATGACGAAATGATCAAACGAGAAATTTCTGTAGTCTACGTAATCAGGTTCTGCAGCGGACGTCGGAGATCTCGTGGGTCCGGATCACCATGTTCTGTACGTTCAGGTTCAGCATGTTACATTTCATTTCTTATTTGCGAGGTCATTCGCTGTTGGGGCCTCACGGGGGGGAAAAATGTGTGAGTGAGGTCTGAGCTTAGGGCGCTTCCTCCCGCCTGCTGACGGTGCACAAAAGGCCTGCGCTCGGCCAAACACGAAAAGCTGCATTTAATCCCGCTGTCCGAACCGGCTCGTCCCTCTGGCTCGCACGCACGCGGACCACGCCGATTCGGACCGGAAAACAACACGGCGCAACCGTTTTGCCCTCGCTGCACTCGTTTCCCCTCGGAGAAGACGCGAATGAACACAAATCCGCCGGTGAAGCACGGACGACCCCTGAGCTGAGAGACAGGAGAGGCGTAGCTGTCCCGAGAATCACAGCGGCCTCCGGAGCTTCGTTTATTTCTATAACTGGGACGAATTTCTCCTCCTCACACAGTCACCTTCAAGCCCTTTCCCAGTCTGGCTCATGTCCTGGCACAGAGCTCCAAATACACCGCTCGACGCCTTCAGCACTATTTTAAAACAAAAAACAAAAACAAAAACGCTCCAAGTATTTATAGCAGCCGTGAGTGTACAGTGGACTAATAAGTGCAAACGTGTCACGAAGACCAAAAAAAGAAACAAAGCAGAAGGAAGTGTTTTCACAGCCCTGCATCTCTCTCTCTCTCCCCATCGCTCCCCCCGCCCCCGGTCAGACAGAGGCCATCGCTTCAGCTCACCGCGGGACGTCTCATTCTGTCACTCTAGTGCACGAACACGGACACACACCGAGCACAGCACTAATACGGGCCGACTCTGGCGACAGCGAACGCTAGTGAGATGAAAGGGCACGCTGGGCCTACTCCCCTCTTCCTCAACAAATTCCTTACAGCGCGTCTACGCCACTCTTATATTCCAGAGGGACTCGTGCACCTGTCCCTCATGTCTCCGATGGAAAATAGCTCCAGCTCAGCAGCTGCACTAAGTCGATGGGCATTAGACCGAGCATCTGTGCGGGTGCCTGGGTGTTTTTATGCACAGACGAATGTAAAGGATGAGGCTCCATGTCTCTTTTACGTCGCCGTGGAAGCATGCGTGCGGAACGATGTATACAGAGCGGGGTTATGGGTAATCCTGGCAAGACATATCCTGTGCATGTAGGGTGCTGTGTGTCAAACTCTGATTGGTTGAGGCCAGGAGACGAGTCTGGTTGTGACCCTTCTCATCAGTTCCCTAATAAGGCTTTCAGAGTAATATGACCACGAATACATTTCAAATGCATGAGAAACAAAACGGTCCTTTACTGCACACGACCCTCCATATACGCTGGAGACGTTTGTGTGTCATGCTGATGTCAAAAGGCATGATGAACACATTACAATATCATGCAGCGATTTAAATGATCATGATCTTGCCCCAGCTGTGAAAGTAAAGTGAGGTTTGATCCCGTATATAGGTGACATTATAATGGACCATTTAATCGTAAACCCCACCTTGTGCCCCATGCTCCCTGGGATAGGCTCCAGGTTTCCCCGTGACCCTGAAGGAAGGATAAGCGGTATAGAAGATGGATGGATTAATCGAACACTTTCATTTTTCTTCTTAGACTCGGTGTAAAGTCCCAATGCAGGTGACAAATTCCTCTCGAAAGGAATTCTATAGCATTCATTATTCACTGATCGCTAGAACTGTGGATTTAAACACTGGTTAAGTTCAAGCGCTTCAACACTTGAACTGCTTAACCCTGGGTCATGTGCGAAGAAGTCTGGGAAATGCTTTTTCCACAAATCAGCTCATAACATCACACCAAGGTTTCTTCTCCTCAACGCTTTTCAGCAAAGTTACACCTGCGCCGTCGTCCATCATTCCTACCGTGAACTCTCTTTCTGCTCCCTGTCAATTGGGGTTTGTGTATGTACGCTGTACAGTCCTAACGAAGAGGGTGGGCTCGGCGGAGCCCAGACGCTCAAGCTACGGTTCATTCTGTATCCAGCTGTTCCGGTAAACGCACTGGCTACGTTTACACGCACATCGATATTAATCACAATGTGGAAATATTCTCATTAGTACCGAGTCGTGTAAACGCCGCAATCCGATTACCCGATTCAGATTCAATATTCACATTCAAAAAATACTCCCCCAATTAAGATTCCCACCCCTATAATATTCCTGTTCTCATCAGAGATTTGCTGCATGTGAACACTTTATTCGGAAAATCCACTGAGATCCAAGGAGATCTATGCGCATGCAAGGAATTGTGGGTGCGAACGGATGCTTAGCTGTAGGCGAGGTATTTAGGAATGGCAACTCGGGCATACTTGCAGCAACCGTGTATACAGGAATACTCCGATGCCTGTACGCATATAAACATCGAATTCGGAGTATGGGCTGCAACCCGGATACAGATCTTACACAGAATTACGTGTGCGTGCAAACGTAGCCACCGTCACTTTAACTGAAAGTGTCATCATACATAATGTTCAGTATTTTGAGTACTGAGAACTTTATTTATTCACTATTACTAGCTACATGCACGCTGTAACACTGGGTGATGAGGGCAAGCTACCTTCCAGATGGATTGGCGCATATATATATATATATATATATGGGGTGAGTTGGCTGCTTACTAAAGTAGCAGTCTTCTGATTAGAACAGGGCATTTCCTATTGTGTCCTGTGTGTCAGTGTGTGTACTGTACCAGGCTATTTGCATTAGCTAGGAGTGTAAAAAGAGCAGGGTGCGGGAGTCTGGACTTTGGTGTGTAAATAGTGTTGTTGAGGTCGGCTCTCGTTTCCAGGTGACGCTGGACCGTGATTGGCCGAACGTCTGGCGAGCCGCTCCAGTTCATTTCATTAGAGGCTTTTGTGCGAAGAGGGGAGAAGACAAACAAGGCAGAGAAGGGGAATGCGGGGCAGGAGATGCAACCATGTGTTTTATTCTTCCATGATCTCTCCATCAGAGACGGGAGGAGGGTGGAAGAGTGGCGGATCTGGACGTGTCACCGAGCCCTTGCTATCCTTCATAAATATGACGAGAGGCAAGAAAGGGTGGAGCAAATGATTTGGTGATATTCTGAACACATGGACTGTGTGTGTGTGTGTGTGTGTGTGTGTGTGTGTGTGTGTGTGTGTGTGTGTGTGTGTGTGTACACAGCACCAATCTAGCCTGCGGCAGATCTCTGCTGCATTGGAGTCTACCTCTGCAGCTCTTCCTCCTGCAGAATGTTATCCAACCAACTCCGAGATAAACAGGAACGAAGAACATCATGAGGGAGCTGCTCTCACTCACTCACACACGCACGCACGCACGCACACACTCGGCCTGTTGCCTAGCAATGTAGGGACAGGGGCACGTGCTTCTGAAGAGCTGACACGGTGAGAGAAAAACAGGAAGGGAGGCAGGGACGGCAAGTGCAAGAGACTAAGAGATATTGAAAGAGCAAGAATGGAAGTGGACTGGAGTGTTAATGAAATTGTGCGTGTAGTTCTACTCGCCACAGCCCATGCGCGTTCATCTCCTTCCCTTCACCTCGTGCATCCACGACACTAGAACAGAAAGCCACACAAGCCTAACGAGTGCTGTGCATGTGCGAGCCATGTGACACGAGGAGACTCCAGATCCAATTTCGGCACCGGCAGGAGCAGGGCTGCAGGCCCTCTGCCCATTTTTCGCGCTCCAATTGCCTCCTAACAAGGGAGACGCGACGCGAGGAGCCGTCCGACGCGCCTCTCCGGCTCCAAAACAACCCAGCGTGGCGCTGCTTCTCTGCCGAAGAAACGCAATTTACAGTCTGAACCCAAGATCGAATTCACCGAGCTGGATTTATGGCTTGACGGAAAACGAACGCGCATGCATGCAGTTCACAGAAGTAGAACGAAATGCCTACGCGTATCTCTGGACATGTAAACCAGTCTAATCCAGCCTGTGGCCTGTATGTACGGGTGTTGAAACACGCTCAGGCGAGCGCCATTACATTTGAATGCATTTGCATGGAGAGATGCAGCAGCAGGCCTTGACTGCGCACGGAGAGTACGTATGTGCTCGATTTAGCGCATAGATAACATTCTATGCTGGTGGTTTGCAATGCAAACGGTGGCTGTGGAGGCTTATGTAAGCAGGGTGTAATTCTGCCTGACTGCAGGTTAAGCATCCACTCGGAGAGCTCGGTTTCTGCAGGAAGTCTGTTCAAGCAGGAGCGCAATCAGCACACACGCTCACGCTCGGCACAACGCATTCCATCCCGGTGGCTCCGGGTAACGTGCTCCAGGAAGCTGCCGGACCCATTCGACTCCGCACGGACACGCAGAGCCGAGGTGCGCACCTATCTGATCGGGAGGCTGTCGAAAATGCAGAGCGCGTTATATGACGATTAGATAAGACGACACCGGAACGGCGCAGTCGTTCATTGAAACCTGCCGCTCTCGCCGCCGGCTTGGAATCAGCCCGGTTCCCCTCTCTGCTTTCCGAATCTGCTAATCAAAGAACGACAAATCTTTCCAGGACATAGGCGCTGTGTGTAGCGATTAAAAATAATCACAAGCATGAAACTGAAAGAGAGCAGAGCAAGCACTTTCTCCGAACCCTCTCATTACGTTTACAGAGAGAACAGCTGGAACGGCAGGAGACGAGGCAGACCTTTCGCTTCCATAAAAGTCAACACGGATGCCATTAAAAATAAAAAAGTTCCCTTTTTCGCATGCATGGATTTCCTTTCAGTCGCGCACGCAGCTCGGTTCACACGCTAGAATACACCACTCCGATAAAAAAAAAAAAAAGAAAAAAAAGAACCCAGAACCCACCGGAGCCCTGGCGTCGGCCTTCGCTGATGCCTGAACGTAAACAGTTCGCTCGCAAAGAGCGAGGCGGCACACACACGGTAACGTTTTAAAGCACATGGAACTCGCCATCTTGTTTTTCCATCACGGTCACGCTTAAGACTTTCACTAACGGTAATTAAGACGCAGCTGTACTGCAACCGAGACAAAATCGATCACGTTTAAATAAGCAAATCGAGTTTTTACAATAAATACGGCATTAAGACGTTGGCATATTTACGTACCGTTTCCTGTGCTAAAATAAAACACAAACGCCAATCATTCCCTTACGACCCTCTCTAAGTGGTGCTAATGTTACTGTGAAGTGTCTACGGAATTAATAGTGTGTGTTAATTATAGTCCCCCCACCCCCCCCCCCCCCTTGTGCCTAGACTAAACATGATTGACTCAGTAGAAGAGATCTGATGTGTGCTGGCACTAAAAACGGTCTTGGCAAAAAAAAAAAAAAAAAAAACCCATCTAGTCGTGTAGAAGCCCTAGAGCTAGGAAAACAATCTCTCCAGCTCTCACATGAGAAACAAACCTCCACATGGTCCATCAACCCACAGCACACACACACTGTAAACTGTAAGCGCACAAGCGCCTCAGGTATTCGCCAGGAAAGTAACTGGTTTGTGGGCTGAATCCGAGTCTCAGTCAGTAGGTCAGTCACCTTTATAAAATAAAAAAAAACCGCAGCAGAATTACTGCACAAGTGCCCTCAGTGGTATTGACTGGAACTTTCTACAATAATTCTGCCTCTGCACCGCTGACTGCTCGCTGCGTGTTGGGTGATCACGTGATCTTTGGATGCACATTAACTGTAACAGTCACCTGCAAGGCCTCATGGGACTGTAGCGAGACCAGAGGTCCTCCTAGCAATGACGGGAAGGGCGAAAGATGCTGACTTCATAGCTCGGAATTAAACGGAAAGCCAAATTATGTCACGCCAAATCTAGTCGTCCAAACCCGAAAACCTAGAGACCCCCCACTCACTGGTATTAGGAGGTTCAAAATACTCAGGTTCTACACAATTACATTCGCTTTGCTGGGGTGTTGAAACTCTAAACCCTCACGTTTCGATCCAATGGCGCTGCATTTCTGTATGCTGTTTCGAGAGAGGGAGAGAAAAAAAAAAAAGAACCCCAAACAAAAACATAACCCGACCGTGTAATCAAACCCGCTCCAAATTAGCAAAAACATTCAGCTTTCGGTACAGGCCCGAGAGCTGGCTGCGCTCTTCCTAGAACACCACGGAGAACGATGAGACCGGTCGTACAAAGACGGATGAAATACAATGCGCGCTGTAATCCGATGACAAGAAACGTGTTTTCATTCCTGGGAGACGGAGTCAGAAACGTACAGACTAACGCTAGACAAGTTCACAATCAAGCTGTGACCTCTCATGAAAAAAAAAAACACAACACAACCACCACCACCACCTCCTCATGTTTCAGTGACCGTGATAGTGAGCAAAAAAATGCTGACGGGATCCGAGCAGGAAAATACATTTCTCTTCTAGCTCAGAGTACGTCCCTGCGCGTTCGTATCGGTCATCCTGTGCTCTGAAGGTGAAGCTGAAGTGAGTGTGTGTGTGTGTGTGTGTGTGAGAGCTCATGAGGATGCACAAAGCACTCTGGTGTGAGGCAGTAGATCTCTATGCCCCGAGGCTGGGCTCTGGGCGTCTCGTTGCGCGACCTGTCCCGTCTCTGTTCCACAGCGGCAGCGCGACTTAAACACCATAACAAGACACTCGCTAGTGATGAATTCGAGCAAGCTGGGAACGGTCCTGCGTAAAGAAACGGCACAGCTGCATTACACCACGATCACGACACGCTCCTTCTTTAAAAAAACACACACAAAAAAAAAACAAAAACACGATTCTCTGATTAGCATCTAGATTTTAGGCTGAGAGTCATTTAGTCTCTGCATTCAGCCACAAGACTGTGATTAACTGAAGTCGTGTTGAAAGATCTTACCGACCCTTACAGACCTGCTGTGTGCTGAAAGATGATTCACTTTGGTTTTCTGGGAGTACACTGCAACTTAAGAGTGGCATTTAAGAAGAGAAATGCAGCACACACGTGTGTGTGCGCGCGTGCCAGAGGGATGAGTGCGACTGCATTAATTAAGGATTATGGGCAGAGGTAAAAATAAGTGCGGAACCGAGATGGATGATGAACAAAGCGCAGGGGAAGAACAGAGGGAGTTGGGATGTGACCTTTCACAGACGTGAACGTGAACACCGCATCGAATCAACACGCCGCCGAATCCTGCGGCGTTCACACGAGCGATAAAACACACACTCGCGCACGCACACAGAACATTACACGATCACAGGTGGAAAGTGCTCGTGAGAGGACGCCATTTGGATGCTCCAGAGAGAAGATCTGGAAAATTCCGAACAGAGTGTGTTTTATAGTAGCTTTCAGGGCTGAGGTCGAACACGTGACGTGGAGTTTAGTGATTACCGACGATTGTGTTCGGGCTTAAGAGGCGTAGCTAGCCCAGCCCCAAACCTCTCTAAGCAGGCTTAAAAAGTGCTACCTGACATATCACAAGCTCATTAGCTAGTTAAGTGCGTTAATACGGACTAACGGGAAACAAATAAATAACCGATTAGTATTCTCTTCTGACAACGTTTTTCATGTAGCGTATCGTTAGCGTTTTGGCCACGAGGTGTGACGTTCTGTCCTCGCGTCACAAGCGAAATGTTATTCGAGCTGGCTAGGGTCTTTATTTTCTCTCAGAATGTCGAAGCGCGAGGTGCGTGTTGAGCAGGTGAGATATAAATCCTGATTCGGTAAACGATCGCTAATTAATCCTCCGCTACAGCTGACACACGCTACACTTACTGTGTTGAGGTGTGAGAAGCTCACTGCGTAGGAACATACACATTCCTGTTAGACAACTGGGAATAGTGGGGCAGTGGTTAAGGCTCTGGGTTACTGATCAGAAGGTCGGGGGTTCAAGCCCCAGCACTGCCGAGCTGCCACTGTTGGGCCCTGGAGCCCTTAACCCTCTCTGCTCCTGGGATGGAATATCATGGCCGACCCTGTGCTCCGACCCCAACTTCCTAACATGCTGGGGTATGCGAAGAAAGGAATTTCTAATGAATATATGTAACAAATAAAGACTAATTGAACTAAGGCTAATTTCCCTGACACAAAACCTGCTTGTCCCGGGCTCCTGATGTGTTGCTGGAGTCCTAAAGTGCAGCCATTTCCAGGTGATCTATTTGATACCTTGATTTCTCAGGGTGCTGTAAGACAGCATCCGGCTCATGTGACTCTCCTAGCTCCCGGAAGGGGTAACGATATTCCTAACGAGCTATAATTCCGTTTACTTTCCTCATCGGGAGCTGTGGACATCCTCGAGTCTGAACTTTTACACGCACTGTTCTCCGACCCCACCCTCCCTCGAAAGTCAGCTCGCGACGAGTGCGACGGATTTCAGATCCACGCCGTGCAACAGTGCTCGATGGCGATATGTAGAGCGCCGTGTCCGGTGGGTTCGAACTCGCTGTTTATTGGGGGTTGTCTGGTTGCTGGCTGACAGGCAGCAGTTGTTGCTGCAGGAGGAGACTGGGTGTAAACAAACGCCGATGGGTGGAAACCTGATCCCTCGGAGTGGGGAGGGGGGGCAAGGAAGAGAAAAAAAAAGAAGAAAAAAAAAAAAAGCAGACAGAACAGCAGAGCCAACACGGCCCATTATCCCTGCTCATTCCTGATGGAGCCTCTCTGGCGGGGGGCGCAGGCTCAGAGGTATTAACACACACACACACACACACACACAGAAAGAGAGAATGAGAATGGGGTGTGTACATCTGAGTGGGCAGGCTAGTGAGTGTGTTCGGAGAAGGTGGAGGTGTGTGTGTGTGTGTGTTTTTTGAGCAGGCTGAGCTTCTCAGATCCTGTATGAATTAAATATTAGGGATGAGGATAAAAGAGGCCAGACAAGCGCAGGGCACGGAGAGGTGGGGAAACGCCCAAACGACTGAACTAACGGCTGCGTTTTTTTTTATTATACCGTAATTACGTCGCAGTACGAGCGGCCGCACGTGCACACTAAAGAGATTCATTTAAATAATTCATTTAATTGGACCGTTAACGTTTCTCATACTTAACAATTAAGGTTTACTATTAATTAGCAATATAAGCATGAAGTATTCCAGACAAAGCCTGAAATACATTTAAAACAACAACAACAACAACAGTGTTCTCTTGTTGATTTTGCTAAGCCACTGATGGATAAACGACTCGGATGAAACAAAGCAATCGTGAAAAACAAGTGGAGAAAAGAGCAGCGCAAGCACACAGGCTCAGACCCGTGTCCCAGCGTCGGCAGCTGGAATACACAACAATCGATGCTCTCATTAGGTAAAGTAGAGCCGCATCAATTAGCCGTCTTTTAGCCTTAGCTGAAATCACAAAGCAGGAGAAACGAATTCGCCCAGTTAGACCGGAGCGGATTATTAAACCAGTAATGACTAGGCTGAGGGGGTGTGAGGCGAGTTGTGAACACGAACGTTACACAAAACGTCTGACCATAGTGACTACACGGAGTGTTGCTTCTCTTTCTAATCGACTCCTGACAAACCGCACGCTGACGTCTTACTCACTCGTTCCGGATCGGTCTTTATTCTGCTTACAAACGAAGCGATTCAACCATGAAGCGGCTCAGAGTTCAGCATTCTGACAGGGACGGGATCTGAACCTACAACCTTCAGGTCACTTAAGCCTCTGGTATACTTTGTTTTTTATTTTTTCCCCCCCTCACACACGGTCGTACGCATAGCCTTTCAAAGTATACTCCATTCGACGTGTGCGCATTACGACAACCTGTACTACCGCTCCTGGCCTACGAGAGTCAGTACAGAGCGGTAAAGGACTGAAGGACGACAACGAAGAACAATCGCAACACGAGGAACAATGCTCGGGTAATCTCTCGCCATGATTAAAACCACCGTATACAAACCCTTATACGCTTTAAGGCTAGAATTATACAAATGCGGGTAATTTCTAACCTGCACTTGTTTCCGGGTCTTAAGTTTTTTCTTCAACTACCTTGAGAATCAACGACCCTGGGTCACCGTTGCCCCCTTGTGGAACAACTAAATAGTGCAAAAGAATTAAATGCGCATGTGCGACCGGTTAGAAAAATCGGGCAGTACGCGGTCCCTAGCGCACGTGTAAAACGTCAAGCATACTTTCTACTTTAATCTCTGAGCTAGCAATGCCTTTAGCGAAGTCCACACTGCGCCAAAGTCTCTCGATGTCCACGTGCAGACGGGAAGCTGGAGAGCACGGGGCAAAGCCGCAGCGCCTGCTGTGTGGAGTAAACGCAGCGAGACGTGATGGACGCTAGAAAAGCCCGTCCCTCTCCGACTTGCCTCAGAGTGTTTCCAAGAGCCTCTACTGAAAATTTCCTCAGCCCTCTCATTTACACAGAGTTTATACAACACGCCACCTGTCCACACTTCAACCTAATCAAGCCCACTCCGTCTGTCCCCTTTCCCCTGGACACGTCCGCTGGACTGGGAAACTAATTTGGCTTCTGGCGTTTGGACGGGCTCGGTAAATTTCCCATGCTTCTGCGTTTCCTTTACAGCTATTACACCCTGATGCATACGAACACGGATCGTCCAACTGGCAGCGCGCACGGGACGTGACGATCTGTCAAAAAAGGCGCTGAGACAGCTAATTCTGTCCAAACTTCATCATGGGAAACCGGCTGCTGCACAGGCCTGTGTGCGAGAGGACGTGGGATCCGACAGGACGCGTCCTGAACGACTTCACTGTACACGTCTCGGGCTCGAAAATCCTCTCTGGCACACGAGCCAGGATCACAAGACTGCGCCAGTGTGAAAGATCTAAACACGCACAGCACACACTGGGTACATTCTACTCAAATGATGAGCGCGCGCACACACACACACACACACCACCAACCTCATTAAATAAAACGACTGCTATATCTTAGGGCTAGGCGACATGACCGTACAGTTTTTAAAAGAATTACAGAATGACGAGAAACAGCTGGTTTATTTTACATGTTACAGATTTGTCTCTTTTTCATTGTTAAATATTATGATGCATTTATTTAAATAAATAAAATGCTAATTCTCACCAGAAAAATGCATTCCATGTACATTTGTTCATTAACAGTAAACAATATAATAAAATGGCACGATCCAGCACCGATAAAAAAAAAAACAGTGGATGGGAATGAGAGAGGAAAAAAAAACCATCCCATAAAAAGAATTGGATTTTTGGAAATGGAAATGTTTACCTATAAAGAGACTGGATTGTTTTTTTTTTTTTTTTAAATGATACTTTCAAAGTAAGTGATTTCTGTGTGAAAGCTGTGGTTGTGTTTGAAGCTATAGGTTTCTTCCTCTACTTTGTTTGCTTCAGTTAAAAACACCCCTATTATACATTTCATAAACTAATACATGCCTTGACTCTAGTCCTCATAGAGCTGTGTGTAGGCCTCTGGATAAGCGCGCGCACACTCACACACGCACACACACGATGCTGAATGTTAAGCCCGATCATATTTCAGTTGGGCCTGGAGAGTGGACAGCCAGACGTCCTCTTCTTTACAAAGAACACATTGTCCTTGGGTTTGGTCAGGATGAGGCTCCATGAAGTGCTGGGGTGGGGGGTTAGAGGGTCAGGACTGTTAGGGAAAGGTCAGGAGGTGACCTCTGGAGGAGGGGTGGGTCAGCCATTCAGCACTGAAGCACACACACATCCTGGATGGTGCCGCTCAGGAACGATGGTACAGTAGCTGTAAGAGCCGAGTTAACCCGAAGGCCTAATGATCACGACGTTAAACCTCATGAAGAAAGGAAAAACTTCGAACAAATAGTCTTAAATATGTGGCCATATTAATTTTTTTTAAATCATATCTTTAAAAAAAAAAAACAAAGTTCATATGTTAATCTGTATCGGTTTTCACGGAACACCGTTAAACCTAAATGTTGTCCGGCATGTTCTGGATGCAGCTTGATCATAATCACTCCCAGTGTGTGTGTGTGCGTGAGGTTTGTTTACTCGGCTGTGCTCACAAGCGTCTCTGTTTAAACGGAGAGGATTCAGGGTTTGTGATGAACCATGATCCGTGATGCTGCTATAATGAGCTTGATAAAATATCAGCTGTTTATCTGCGCGCGGTCGGTCAAAAGTCAAGGAAACGCAGCCTCCGTAAGTTACGGCTTTTTCCTGCGCAGCTCCACCACATCACACCTCTTCGAAACGTTCCAGCTTGAACCAGTCTCTTACAGCACACGCACAGCGCACACGGCTTACAACCGCTTCATGCTCCGCCCACTGGAACACTCCGCTGCGGCTGACCTGAGGCCTGTGTACACTGGTGTGTTTTCGGTTTAAAACTCATAACTCTTGCTACGGGGTTTTCCACCGTCCAAAACGGAGACTTTTGGAAACGCCGAAGACTCCGTTTTAGTTTAAAAACTCTGGGCTCGCGTTTCGGTGCAAACAGACCAAAACGAAGACTTTTGAAAACTAAGGTGTGGCTCCGCCCACATTCGCCCTCGATTGGGTCTTCTGGATCATTGCGCATCCTTCCCTTATTCGTCAAACCCGTACCATACGACCGTTACGCTACCTCGATCGTATACACCACAACACGGAGACTGATCCGCAAGCTTTGCTGGCTTTGTCGTCATTCTTAGCAGCCACTGTGCAGTTCAATTCTGTATTTAATAAAACTGCAGCTGCTTCATGCGCATGAGGCGAGCTACGATTAGAGAAATCGACAACAAATCTCATTTCAAGCGGCGCAAGTCCTACGTGGAACTCCGGTTTGGACTAGCAACCGACTTCCTGTTTACACTTGTATGCGCATTCCCGGTGTACAGGAACGGTCATGTGACGCGTATTCGGTCGTGTAGTGCGGACGAGGATCGCGCTAGTGTGAACAGGGCCTTAGAGGTTCCCAAAACCTATTTAAAGACGATCATTTTCTTCCTAAATTTAATGATAAAATGGCTTAAAGTAGTGCTTTCTCAAAAAACTTTTCACTCAACACACTTTTACCTCCGAGTTCCAGAATCTGAGCCAACACAAACCGGAAACCGCCTCAAACACCACATCACAGCTGTTCTCTCCTCAAGTAAAGTAGCGCTGCATGCTCCTCGTTTGCATACAGGAACATTATAGGCTCTACTATTTTATGACACAATAACATACCCGTCTGTCTGGAGTTCAATAACACTCTTAAGATAATACAGCAAAATCATTGCAGACGCAAATATTCACTCTTTTCGCCAGGCAGAAGAGGAGAAGAAAAGCTGACACGCACACTTCCTAAATCTCAGTATTGTGCCGTGTATGCGTGATGCTATGCCTGAAGCTAATGCTTAGTTGAGCAGGGGATCCGGTAGCAGTGGGATTACAAGACTCGGAACAGAAACCAAACAAAATACAGCACACAGGCTGAGCAGCGCCAGGAAGAGGACACGCACCGTTATCAACGTTTATACCCCTTCTTCAAAACTAGCGAGGTCATAGCCAATTCCTGTATTCTATAATTCCAGTCTAGGTTTTCTGTCAATCCTGATCGGCGCACACGTTCACTTTATCTGCAAGCATGTTGGCAAATACCTGAGAGCATGTGCGCACAATGTCTGCACATGTTTTCAGACCTGCAGACGCAGATATAGAATTTAGCCTTTACACACACACACACACACACACACACACACACACACAAAGCTGAAGCAAACGTGTACACTCTCAATCTGGAATTTCCTGTCGATGGCTTACTGCTAATGCCCAGAACTCTCACGCAAAAATGACATTAAGCTGCAAAGATTTTAAAACCAAGGAGAGCAAGAAACAAACAAACAAACAAACAAAAAAAGACAAGACCGCAAGGAATTGGGGGGGGGGGGGGGGGGGGGGGGGGGGTAGCGAGCGTAATAAATAAATAAATAAATAAACAAATAAATAAAAAAATCGAGGTGGATATTACAGAATAAATCTCCCACGTCTCTTTTCTACAATCTGAAGCCTACGCTAGTCGTTGAATGTCACACTGATGCTTATTCACTAGAAATGAAGCAGAGAACAAGAAAAGACACAACAGCATCAGGACTAAGAGGTACAAGACAGCAATACGGCTGTATTTCTACCATGACGAGTGGGCTGTAAAGCGAGAGGAAGAGCGTCTTCACATGACTGAGTAGTGTTTTCAGGATGAAATGCCAGAGCTCTGGCCCTGCAACGGGAACCAGACGGTCATGGGATCAGAGAAAGCCTATCGCCTGGCAGCACAAGGGCAGCATTGAGAAGCTGATCCTCATGTGCGAGTGTGTGGAACAGCCCTGTGCGCTCTCCTGCTGTTAACACAAAGCTTCCATTTTGAGCGCCAGGCCTCATGGTTCGGCTCGACGACGTCAGCCTGACTACGTGAGGTTTTCTTTCTTACAAACGAGTTCCGGGACACAATTAAAAGACGGAAGGAACCAGGAGGAGATGTGAGGTTGGATCGAGATGCTATCTTCATCCACAAATGCACGCTCGCAACAAACACGTCTGAAATTACGTCGGCGCAGCTCGACTCTTCTGGCGTCTCCCACAGTCCTACGATAGCCGCGTGCCCCCTCGGGGGCCCCACAGCGGCCTTCCCCGAACCCCCCCCCCTTACACGAGGGGCCCATTTTAGTGCTCTGTTTCTTTCACTCTCTCTCACACATACACACAGATTCCCAGTAGAGGAGGATTGCATAACAGAAGAAGGGGTGCGGGGCCTCAGCCTGTTCTGGGGGAAACAAAGACGGAGCCAGAACTCGCTTCTCTCGGAGCAGAAGGCCTCATTCATATGCAGATCTTGAACCATGTGTGCACAGAGAGTGCAGGGGTCTGCCTGCACTGGAACCACACACACACACGCACAGAAGGATTGGAGTAATTGAACAGTCGAGAGGAAGAAAAGAGAAAGAAAAAAAAACAAAGAGGAGATTACATAACATCTGAAACACACCCGTTGACAACTTAAACATGACTGTGCTTACATGCCTACAGTAGCGGAAGACACTCGTAGGTGATGTATTTATTCCACAAACAAGAAGGAAAGACTGGAGAACGATTCTTCCAGGATCATTTGAATTTTTATACACATCTTAACCGAGAGAAATGACCAGACTGAGCTCCTGAAGTTGCGATGGCCGAGTGGAGACACAGCCAGACTTTGAGGAAGTACTAACAGTACCTCCAGTGCTTGCGGCACGGAGATGACAAACAAGGCAAACTAGAAATGGTGCATCTGTGAAAACGAAGCGAAACATACAGGCTTCTCCAACATACGTGAACAGTTAACATCAAACCTCCAACAATCTCCACAAAAATACATGTAGCATCAAAAGCCAACTCTGATCACCAATAACAACCGTCTCCATCAAAAACAACCGACACGCTCCAATTCCAACGTACATCGAGCTGCATTACACAAACACCAATATTCTCCATCATAAAACCATTCTATATAAAATATACACCTTCAAACTCCGACACTCTCCATCACACCCCGACACTCCCCATCAACCCCACCACTCCCCATCAACCCCACCACTCCTCATCAACCCCAACACTCCCCATCACACCCCACCACTCCCCATCACACCCCATCAACCCCAACACTCCCCATCACACCCCAACAACCCCGACACTCTCCATCACACCCCAACACTCTCCATCACACCCCGACACTCCCCATCACACCCACCACTCCCCATCACACCCCAACACTCCCCATCAACCCCAACACTCTCCATCACACCCCAACACTCCCCATCACACCCCAACACTCCCCATCACCCCAACACTCCCCATCACACCCCAACACTCCCCATCACACCCCAACACTCCCCAACACTCCCCATCAACCCCAACACTCCCCATCACACCCCAACACTCCCCATCACACCCCAACACTCCCCATCACACCCCAACACTCCCCATCACACCCCCCATCACACCCCAACAACCCCAACACTCCCCATCAACCCCAACACTCCCCATCACACCCAACATTCCCCATCACACCCCAACATTCCCCATCACTCCCCATCAAGCCCAACACTCCCCATCAACCCCAACACTCCCCATCAACCCCAACACTCCCCATCAACCCCAACATTCCCCATCAACCCCAACACTCCATCAACCCCAACACTCCCCATCAACCCCAACAACCCCAACACTCCCCATCAACCCCAACACTCCCCATCACACCCCAACCACCCCACCATTCCCCATCAACCCCAACACTCCCCATCAACCCCAACACTCCCCATCCACCCCAACACTCCCCATCAACCCCAACACTCCCCCAACACTCCCCATCACACCCCATCAACCCCAACACTCCCCATCACACCCCAACACTCCCCATCAACCCCACCACTCCCCAACACTCCCCATCACACCCCAACACTCCCCATCACACCCCAACACTCCCCATCACACCCCAACACTCCCCATCACACCCCAACACTCTCCATCACACCCCAACACTCCCCATCACACCCCAACACTCTCCATAAAACAATACACACCTTAGGGCTGCACAATTAATCGAATATCAATCGCGATTACGATTTTGACTGCCCACGATTAAATTAACACGATCGACGGCGACACTGACGTTTAAAGTTCGTACTCCGGTCGTAGAAAACTCCGCTGCATATCAAATCAAGCGCTTCTTACACTTACAACCAATCACATAGAGCGGCGCAGGGATGACGTCATTTTGCAATGCCAAACCCGGAAATGGAGTTAGCGTTCTAGTGCTCGCGCAGCCAGTTTCGCTGCGAGCTCCAGCGCTTGCGCGAGGGGAAATCATGATGCTAAATGGCACTACAGAGGATGTCAGAGACATTAAACCTCATCACGCCGAACAGGAAGAAACTTTGCAGATAAACTCAGGGATCTACAGTGCGACCGTTTCACTCACACTTGCGACTGACCAGTACTTTGTGCGACTGAATAAATATTTATTCACACCGGTGCGAGTGACCTGATCGGAGTTGTATAATACAATCGGAATAAAAACGACAGGAAGTCCAAAATGCATCTAGAAATATAAATAAAAAAAAATAGATAATATAATAACTTCATAAAATATAAATATAATGAGAAATTAAATGATGTTTAATTACTACGGGTTGTATTTAATATCAGTTTGACATTAAGCTTAGTTCACTATTTCCTTAGAAAGCTATTAGTCTTTTTCCTAACATGGATCATGCTTGTGTTAGTCTACTTTTAATTAGGACTCTAAGATATTTTAAATATTTTATGCTTGATTATTTATCAATTAAACAACAGTATTTCTCATTGCTATTATTTTAATTCGATTAGCAGTGACAATGAGCGGAGAGTTTACATTTAGCTGTTTATGACCTCCTGATTAAAGTTTAAACAAAAAAAGATCGGTACCTGGATCGGTATCTGTCGTAAAATCCTGATCGGAGCGTCAGTAATGAACGCCATTAAACTAAAGCGCTTCGCATCTGACGGGTAAATGAACTCACCCAATCACATCCTATATGAGATTATTCAGATACATACACAATACACACAGAGCGGTTCGAGAACTGACTCCAGCCCAGAACCATGACAGCGGAAAATGTCTAACAGCGCAGCTTTAAATATATTTAAGAGGAGCAGACTTCAAACACTGAACATTGATGTTCATTGTATTTGTTTACAAGGTGGAACAGGTTAACGGTGTTTTTTTTTTTGCATACAGTGTGTAAAATGAACTGAAAATATTAAATTTAATTGATCAGAAGGTAAATTAATGTGGCATGGCTCACACTATGTTTCTAAATTCTGTCATAATTGACCAGCTCAAGTTCTCTCATGCCTACTTGTGTGTTATATTGTGGCATATTAACGTTACAATCTCTAAAAAATAAATAAATAAATAAATAAATAAATTAAAAAAAAAAAAAAAAACTTCAACTGTGCTCTTAAATTTTTGTAATAAGGTTCACAAGGGCTCCTAAAAGAAACTGTCTTGCGTCTCTCCTCCTGTGAACACTGTTCTTGCCTTTTCTGCATACGCCTGAACTGTTTATTTGGTTGCATACTGCTACATTTGATCACACATTTTCATTTGGTTGATGCCATTTTTATTTCTACTCATCCAATACAATTTTATTTATATTTTGCTTCTACGAGATGATGCCCACCCTGTCCAGGGTGTACCCCGCCTTGTGCCCGATGCTCCCCGGGATAGGCTCCAGGTTCCCCGTGACCCTGAAAAGGACTAAGCGGTAGAACATGGATGGATGGATGGATGGATGGAGATGATGCACTTTAAGGATCAGTCTAATTTGATGCAAAGATTTGTACATTAGCAGGAATGTAGCACAACATGGAGGTGAAAGCAGCGGTCTGTTTATTTAACTGTGAAAGGGCAACAAAAATATGTTGTCCCTAAAATCAATGAATAATCGTGGTAAACAAGCGGGATTATCATTTTGGCCATAATCGTGCAGCCCTAACACACCTTCAAACTCCGACACTCATCCACAAATCACCAACGCTCCCCATCAACCACCAATACTCACACACACCAACATTCTATACCCTCAACGTTCAATATACGGCCACAAAAAGACAACATTCCGCATCGCACACCAGTATACTCAATAAAATAAATAAATAAATAAACAAACAAACAAACAAAACCCCACCATTCACCCTCAAATGCCAACATTCACCATAAAGCGAAGTAAAAGCCAAGATTCAGCAACGAAATGCCTACAACTTCACCACATTAAACTTTCAACAGCTGGGTTTTGAAGTGTGCAGTGAAGCACTGACTTCTGGAAGAAAATTCGAGAAAACGTCTACACACAGGTACACCTGTGTTTGCTGGTGTTCTTGTAGGATATTGAGTGGGCTTGCTCTGGTCTTTAGACAACTACTAGTCGCTCATTATTGGGGAACTGGAGAACAGGTACCAGGTGAGTTGCCTTTCGATGTCACAAACTAAAGCGGCGAGTTACAGAGCAGCGACGCGAAGAGTAAACACACCCAACACTTCAAAACCGCTTGAACAGCAATATAGAACAAGAGATCCTACACAACCAGACTCCTTCCTTACAGGCAGCACCTATAGAGGATTAGGAAAAACCCCAACACGGCCTTGTGAGGTGAACGAACGGCTTTTTACTGGAGGACCAAAGCGAGTGAAAGAAGCTAAGCCTCTTGCATACCATCTTTAATACATGTGAGCGCAGGCCAGCCAGTAAAACAGACTCATTCTGCAGTCTCCTTTATGAAGAGGGAGCCTGGGGGAGTGCACTGCTTTAGTGCATGAGGAGGGAAAGGGGTGTGTGTGTGTGAGTGTGAGTGTGAGAGAGAGAGAGAGAGAGAGAGAGAGAGAGAGAGTGCTGCTGACATACTGCATCCTCAAAAGCATGCATCAGGGAAGGGAGAAGGTGCTGGGTGTTCAATTCATCCTCGTTTTGTGAGCCAAATCGTGACCAACCAACCCCCCCCCAGAAAACCTCATGAAGTCATAAGAATACATTTGATTTCTGCTGCTTGAAAAACAACAATGAAAAACAACTATAAAAGCCAATGCCTCCAACCACAATCCCTCTCTCCTGCTCTTCCTCGAGAAGTCGTGGAGTGCAAAATACGTGGGCACGCGAAACACAGAAAA
This sequence comes from Ictalurus punctatus, assembly GCF_001660625.3. Lineage (NCBI taxonomy): Eukaryota > Metazoa > Chordata > Actinopteri > Siluriformes > Ictaluridae > Ictalurus > Ictalurus punctatus. Next base: position 7,520,178 of record NC_030442.2, on the reverse strand, counting down.
GGAGTCAACGTGACCTACATAAACAGCACGTGGAGGAGGCTCCAGCTTCCACATAGCGAAGTGTTTACTTCATCCTGTATGCGTGCAACTCCCTGAGAAGTGGGAAAGGAGGGAGACGAGAGAGAGAGAGAGAGAAAGCGAGAGAGAGAGAGAGAGAGAGAGAGAGAGAGAGAGAGAGAGAGAGAGAGAGAGAGAGAGAGAGTGCGAGTGAGAGAGAGAGAGCGAGAGACGGACGGTTAGAGGAGAGCGAGACTAGTAGGAAAGGAAGGGTCACAGAAGCGAGGCAGTCATTATTATGTCCTCCTGATTGACAGGGACTCTTCCCCCCCTTCAGCGCTGCGTATCAGCTATCGAGAGGAGAAATGCACTCCGCTTGCACGTCCTCGGTCACCCCGCAGCGCCTCCCCGGCTCCAACACCAGCACACGTACGCTCTAGAAGAATCTCGCGTGAGCAATTCTGTCTAAAAGGGGTGAAAGAAGAGAAGGTAGGGCTGCTCATTAATGCAAGAAAGAACACCACCAGTAGACTAGGTGCGTCCCACTCGCTTCTCAGCGTCTCGGCGAGGATAAAAACACAAGGATTGAAAGGTACTGCCTTCAAACTGTACGGTGTGAGAAGAGAATCGGGGGAACATTTTTGTTTTTTCACGGTCGTGTGTTAGCATGAACGCAGGGTTATGTGGTATAGAAAAAAAAAAAAAAAAAAAAGGGACCGATATAACCGAGGTACTGAAGGAGGATTGAAAATCAATAGACCCAGACGTCATGGGAACGGAAACGCTAGATAAGACGAGTTTAAATCCAGGAAAGCTGAAGCGTCTGATGTAAACAAGTGCTTCACAGGACCACAAGAAGGATCCGAATCTCCAAAATCAACGTAAAACACAGCCGAACACTTGGTCCAGCCACGGCCGAGCCCCAGAGCTGACATGACAGGAAAGCCTGAAGAGCTTGTTGTGCAGAGAGACGCCGTCTTTAATCAATATCCTCTGTGGAGGTCTTCAACTTCCTTTGAAGGCGAGACATGGCTCTGGTTTCCTAATCAAGCTCCCGGCCCTCCCCTCTTTCCTTTACAATACAATAGAGTAGTTGAGAGTGCGGCAGTGCGGAGGCAGTGGTGGGGGCAAGGAAGAGGAACCGGACAGAAGCAGATAGGTGGAGCGGGAAAACCGAGTGGCGCTCATGGAATCTTCGCTACCAGGCTTTCGGCCAATCACGTGAGGCTTTAGCGAATTGGCCGAGCGCGCGGCGGGAGAACTCTAAGGGTCGTAGTGAATGTGTTCCTGAAAAGGCGAGTAGGCAGCGGCGATGTCTGCCACTGCTCAGCTTTCACCCGCACCACAGATAAAGAAGGGAGGAGGGGGGAGGACGGATGGTGAAAGCAAAAAGCAGCACATTGATCAAGCATGGGGAGAGCGCTAAACAAACCCAGCGTGAGCAGCAGCAGCACGGCAGCGCCGTATCGACGGCCTGAAAAATAGGAGCGTTTAACGGGAACACTTCAGCCAAATCACGTTATTGCTGCCACAGCGCAGAGGAGAGCTATTAGCCAAGCCTGCTTAAGGCCACATTAGCCCACATTCAGCATCAGTCTATGGAGCGACTGCGTTGCTCTCTCTGTACTCCTCACTTTCTGCTGTGTCACCACGAACGCCGTCAGAATCGGGACTGAGCATGCGCGCTCTCTCTCTCCCTCACACACACACACACACACACACAGAGACAAGGCAGAGCTATGGAAAGTGGAGCAGCCATGGTACAGGCATTAGTACTTAGCAACCATGTGCTAAAGTGATAATCACAATTTTATGGGATTCTATTCAGGAGGAAGCTACATTGTTAGACAACCGTTTTGAAGAGTACAAATCTGAAACGTAACAAATTTCTGCCTGCTCGCCGAGGGTCCTGAGGCAGGAAAGCGCCCAGACACGTCCGAATGAAATGTTAATATATAAGGCTGCCTGCTGAGATCCCGCCGTCTGGCTGATTTCTGAAAGCTTTGGAGGAAAATGGCAGTGAAGAGAGAAAGAAAAAAAAAAATACAAAAACAAAACAAAACCCTGGCACAGTGGGGGACGGTCTGCAGTTAGCACAGAAAGTTATTCGTGACTGATTCAAACTCTTAATCTTATTCCTGCCTGGAAATAGCCGGCGTTATCATTGAACAGTCGCTCTCCAGCATCTCCAGCAGTCGTGTGATTACTTTATCTAACCGAACGCACCGATTCTGAAAATCGGGCTTCACCATTCGTGCGTTATCTAGCACGCTGACGCTTGGCTCACAGATGTATAATGATCATATATTAAAAAATATATAAAAGAAAGAAAGAAATAGCTCGGTAGTGATGTGGCATTTTAAAATATATACACGTATATACAAACATATATACAGAGCGCATCATGATAGAAACATAATTGTGTAATATTCACCTAATTTTAATTCTATTCTGTTATTTAAAAAATACTGAAACGCTCATGTCTGCACATGATTAACATTTTTCAAAAGCAGTGCAAGATCATAACCACATCATCATCAGTTTAGCCAAAACGCACACGAAACCTGTAACTCCACATATCTCGTGCTAGTTTTTTTTTTTTAAAAGTTCTGCAGATACACAACGCGACCTTTTAAGCACAACTCGCACGCACTTTAATTAATTGGGTGGCGCGTACAGAACGGGGCGTTAATTGTTCTGTTCACGGACGTGAAGAGGCCTCGCAGCTCGACACCTTCACTGGAGGTGATTATAATCGATGGCCGTGAAAAATGGTGCAAAATGGAAACAAAAGGATGCTGCTCGATCCGAGAAGAGAGCACGACTCTTCAAACCCGCTGGTCGAAAGGATCGGATCGTCTCCCCACCCTTCCATCGCAACACAACAAAGCTCTTGTTACACACGATCAATACTGCAGCCACTTGATAAGGACGCGCGACTGCACGCTTCTCAGAGTCTGAAGAGTCGTTCTGTTGAATCTGTTGAAAATAATCCTACTGTGTGAACGAGTGAGAAAGAGGAGAAAGGACAAAATAACAGACAATGTAATGACTGGCTTTGCTTTACAAGCTTTCCACGGGGGAGACGGTATGTGCGCGTGCGTGCGTGCGTGCGCGCGTGCGCTAACTCTACAGAGACACTGAATTATTGATGGCAGAGACAGCAGGCCAGACTGAGGATCGCTAATGCACAGGAGCTCATGAAGGAGGACGGATAACGTTACACATGACATCACCGGGCAGACGCCTAAAACCGAGCAGAGTTTCTCTGCCACTCCCATCCCATCCACAGCAACGCACATCCAGGCAAACACAGACAAAACACACTGAGAGAACGCATCACGACAAAGGCTGGGATTAGTTTCTGGCCCAAACTAGTCAAGGCAAGTGGCTTTATTGTCATTTCAACCATATACAGCTGGCACGGTACGAGACGGAACTGAACGAGGCCCACGTGAGACGACACGGAACTAAATAACCTAGACGTGTTTAAATAAAGTGCACGTGCAAACGTGTGCTAATTCCACAAGACAGTACAGTAACTACTAAAACAGGACAATGGGCACAGTAGGTGACAGTGCGGCGCCGAACAGTACACAGTTTTAGTGTGGAAGTGTCCGGTATAACAGGTAGAGCAGAAGACAGGTGCCAAAGAGTAACAGTATAATTAAAAAAATGGTGTACATGTAAACAGAACATGATATGACTTAGTATTCAGCAGATAACCGTATACCAAATATGGACATAGCAGTTATTGCAGTAGCAGAAAAGAAATACGATCATTTTTTAAATAAGTACAGTAGCAGAAAGACAATGCAAATACAGAAATGTGCGAATATCGCAATGGGAGTGGGAGGGTGTTCAGTTCAGATTGTGTGTGTGTGTGTGTGTGTGTCAGTCCAGTCTCTGTGTATTGAGGAGTGTGATGGGTTGGGGAAGAAACAGTCTGAACGTGAGGGCCCGAATGCTTCGGTACCTTTGTCCAGACGGCAGAAGGGTGAAGCGTTAGTGTGACGGGTGTGTGAGGTCATGCAGCGTGTGCTGTAAATGTCTACGTCAGCCGGAAGAGATACCCCGATGATCTTCTCAGCTGTCCTCACTGTCCATTACAGGGTCTCGCGATCAGATACGGTGCAATTTCCTAACCAGACTGTGATGCAGCTGCTCAAGATGGTCTCAGTGGTTTGTCTGTAGAATGTGGTGAGGATGAGGGGTAGGATGAGGGGTAGGGGTAGGAGAGAGTCAGGAAGTCCAGGATCCAGTTGCAGACGGAGATGTTCAGGCCCAGTAGGTTCAGCTTTCCAATCAGGTGCTGAGGAATGATTGTGTGGAATGCTGAACCGACGTCTGTGAACAGCATTCGAATGTAGGTGTCCTTTTTGTCCAGGTGGGTAAGGGTCAGTCGTAGGGTGGTGGCAATGGCATCATCCGTTGAGTGGTTGGGACGATACGTCCAGTGAGGGGGGAGCAGGGTCTTGATGTGCCATATGACGAGCCGCTCTATGCACTTCACGTTGACGGGTGTGAGTGCAACGGGGTGGTAGTCATTGAGGCAGGACACTGAAGACTTCTTCGGCACGGGGACAATGGTGGTGGATTTGGATGGAGGAATGGTGGACAGTTCGGACCTCGCTATTCTGAAGGCAGAGTCTCGGGTCCTCAACAGTGCACGCACCTCTGCAGTCATCCACGGCTCGTGGTTGCAGCGTGTAGTGATTGTCTTGGAGATGGTGACATCATCAATGCACTCGCTGATGTAGCTGGACACCGATGCCGTGTACTCCTCCGAGTTGGTGGAGTTGCTGTCGGTTGCAGCTTCCCTGAACATGTACCAGTCAATGTTCTCAGAACAGTCCTGAAGAGCAGAGATGGTCCTGCTGGCCAGGTTTTCACCAGCTTCAGAACCGGTTCGGGGCGTCTGATGAACGGCCTGTACACTGGGATTAGCATAACAGAGATGTGGTCGACACATCTATATAGAGCTTTCTACATTTCAGCTGTCATGATGTGGAATATACACAACAGGAAACAGGAACCCTCATGTATTTGTGTGCATATATATAAATATATATTCAAAATATATTTTTCCATTAAGTGTGGTCACTTTCTTCCCATTTTTAAGCTTTCATTCAGGTTCATCCATGCACAAATTCCCAAATTATGAAAAAAGTCGTTTCTGGCAAACATTCGGTCTGAACAGAGCTGTATTTAATATACACATCCTACAGACTGGGGTTGCGCGATATTCCGTTAACTACGGTAGTATTGCGATACTAAAGCTTCAAAACACCGCCGATGCCACTGTATTTTTAAACGGTAGTACTGTAAATGCAGTAGTACTGGAAGTAACACCGTATGTGCGACAGTTAATACCATTTTCACTAAAACGCACTTCTCTCAGTGCTTTTGAAGAAGGCTCATGACATTTCATTTAACCTAAATTCTTTACCTAAATCTTTCAAGATTTCCTGTTTACTACAGTAGCAAGCGAGCTAACGTTATACTAACCGCTGTGCGTAAATACTAAAGTTAGCCGAGTTTACTAGTAAGCGAGTTAATGTCCCCAATTTTATGTTGTTTTTTTTTATTTGTTTAGAGTTCCTTATTTGTTTTTCATTATAAATTCAGTAATCTATTCCTAATATCGAGTGCATTCTGAGTTCTCTGAGGACGATTTCCATTTGCTCGAGGGAACAACAGATGAAATATGAGACGCATCGAATTCGTGACTCGCCGGTTGTACGTTGCGTTTTTCCAAAAGCCAGTCGTTCGTTCTCATTAATAAAGCCTTCAAAGGAAAATCTGCTTCGTCCGTTTCCGTTTATATCCGAGGATTTCTGTACATTCGGTTCATTTTGTGAATCTGAATTATGAACGGACGCAATATCGCGTGGTATCGTGATACTTCAGCCGGTACAGTATCGTAAGACATGTTGATGGTATCGTGACGACCCTATTACAGAGACCATACAACGACCCAAATTCAGTGTTTAAACTTTGGGCCACTCCTACCAGAGTCTGACACTCGCTGCTGTGATGTGATGTGATGTGTGCTGAAAAGGAAAGCGATTCTGGTGTTTTGTAATGAATAAAGCCCAGATAACAGTGCATCATAGTGCTGGGAAACACGAACGAGTCTGAACAGTCTGACCGTGTGATGATTTAAACATGCACTTTATACGCCGCTAAACTGCTTGCTTCCCTTTCATGTCAACTACATCAGCTACTACAGACACGGGGAAATAAATAAGGTCTTCATTAAGGACCCGAGTAGTTTTCCTTTGCACATGAGAGAGAGGTTTCCCCATATGGATGCACTGGCAATATTAACAAGGGGAAAAAAATAATAAATCCAGCACTTGGTTTTCAGTCAATAAATTTTCAGCACGAATTTCGCACAATGGAGTTCAAAAGCTAAAGAAAGCAATGGCTCCGATATAATCGTGCAGAGCTGCAACGACTACTAGATAACAGATTACGAAAATCGTTGTCAATGAATCTCATTACCCATTAGTTGGTCGGATCTGAGAATACAGACCAAAGTTGACGTACTATACACTTACACTATGCACTATGTACTCTACCGTCCAGTGTACGGATTTCATGACGGTAATATCGTCTCAAATGGAACATCAGCATTTTTTTTTTTTTACTAACCAGAAGCATAAGCCGTTTCCCCAGACAATGGCACATGACGTCGAACGCACGTAACGCACCGCCACTAGCTTTAGCAGATACCCAGAGTCAACGTTACCTTTTATGCCCGACATGACCTCAGTCACCATCAGACAGGGGCGTAATCATCAAGTGACCCAAGTCCTCTAAGGCAGGGTGGCATCTTATATTCAATGTAGTGTAGAAGACCTGTAAACTTTACAAAGCGGAGCTCGTGTAGGACGGAAACATGACGGTGATGCACAAACACAAACGTACGTTTCTATTCAGAATGCCCCCCTGTGTGTAAGGGGGTGGGGAAACTAGCGCGAGTCGCTTCAAAGATTCAGTTTAATTCCGGTTTATTGCCATTGTGTGCTGGATTTGCGCGCTTGCGGTGTCAATTCTGTCGCTTATTGGAACGTGAGCGATCTCTTTGCAACGAGGCCGCGTCGACCCTCGATCGCAGCGTAGACGCGGCGATAAACAGTGTAGCGCAAGGAAGATCTGTAATGTCTAATTAAAACGGTACGATCAAAGTCAACAGAAGTAAAACTATACGTCTAAAGGCAGTGAGGAACAGAAACCACAAGGTGCAGTGAAAGGGACACTTTATTATTAATTTAGGACCGGAGTTTAATCATCAGCGTTTGCACAAATAATGCATCAACACTATTTTTATTTTTATTTTTTTATAATTGGACAAACAGTTGTGTTACTGTAAAGTATTAATCTCAGGTTTATATTTGTAACACGCAATTTGTGGATTTTATTGCAAATAAGTGGAAAAAAAAAATGCAGTGGAAGTTTTTTGGAAAGGGGTGGGGGAATCGACCGATTAATCCATTATGAAAATAATCGTTAGTTGCACCTCTATAGTCGTGTGCAAAGATGGCAACGTGAGGCTGCGAATACACACCAGTGTTTTCTAGCGATCTCGCTGAGGGCTAAGAGATTGTTTGAGAGTGTTTACAGAGTGGACCTCCCACACTTCTTACACACGAATGCCAAACAACTTTGTCACTTAGCTCCCTCCAACACACACTGCAAAACAGGGGAGAGAGAGAGAGAGAGAGAGAGAGAGAGAGAGAGAGAGAGAGATGGTGGGGAAAAGTGAAAAGAAGTGCAGTTTCTCCACTTTCTCATAGAATTCTGAGGAGGAAAAAAAAAAAAAAAAAAGAGGGAGGAAGAAAGAGGCATGGAACAAAGAGATGGAGGAACGTAGAGAACGAGGTAAAATGAGAGAAAACCTGTGTCCTGTGCACGCAGCACTGAAGGCCACTCGTTTCTGTGAGCTATTCAGCTAAAGCATAAAAGAGCCTGTACACAGCACACCCACAAAAGCAGCAGCCGCAGCGCATTGAGGAGTGTGACTGAGGGGCCAGAGACGGGGAAATGCAAGCTCAAATCTACCAAAGGAAAGCGCGCACGCGCACACACACACACACAAAACCGGGCTAAATATATTAACCAGGATATATGGCCATTATTTCTGTTTGAAGCTGCAGCGACTCGGAGCAGCCTGCAGCCCTTTACTGTACAAGGAAGGAGTGAGTGGCGTTGCTAAGGTAATGAACCACACGGCCCTCAACTGTCAATCATTCACTACGTTTACATGGACTGCAGTAATCTAATTATTGACCTTATTCTGAATAAGACAATATTGTGATTAAGGTGTTTACATGAGTCGCGTTTAGAATACTCCTTTCATGTTCCTGTTTTACATGTTATAGAACGTAGATCGATTAACGGCACACGTCATTACGTCACCGCGCCACGCCGTCCCTCCAGAATTTCAGGTTTCTACGTACAGTTGGTCTTCGTTATGGAACCGTATGCATTTTTGGGTGTTAAATGTTTAATTTTACGGAAGCTTCAAGTGCAGTTAATTATTTGTCACGCTGTACGTGCTAATAGACGACCGCTTGAAGTCGTGGGCTGCGTCCCAAACCGCGTACTTACCTTCTATATAGTAGCTGAGATACATGTATTTCTCCTACTATACAGCAGGTAAGTACGCGGTTTGGGACGCAGCCGTGCTCTCGTTTGCCGTCAGACGGTTGAGCTCTGCCGTGTGTGTACGTGTCCTGTAGCAAAATGCGGTGAAAACTCTCACACGACGTTAATAGTGTGATTAAGGTGTGTACATGTCTGTAATGCACGTCAATAATGCGAATAAAACAGGAATACTCCACGTCTTCATTCCATTTGTGTTTACTTCGAGTGTGACTTTAGTGGGATTAAGGTCATCAATAATCGCCGTTCACATGCTAGTTTCTTAATCAGAGTATCGTCTTAATATCGGATTATCGTCGCCCATGTAAACGTACTGAATGTCCTGTTTGTGAAGACGATTCTGGGATTACTCCTGTACTACACCAACCGCTACACCTCTCCAGTTACATACTAGTTGAACGTATTTCTCCATTTTACACGTATACCTACAGCATCAAACGAACATTTGCAAACATTACAGCTTCATCATAATCACAACACACAAGTCAGTCCAAACATGATTTAACAGCATTTTTTAATTTATTGTTGACGCCAAAAATGCTCGATTGTGCTACGAGTTTGTGCTTTATTTATTTATTTATTTATTTATTTTTCGCGGTCTCCCGCAGTGATGTTTGCTGGTAAATGAGACGGTTCAGCTGTGCTCATGTTCGACGCATATGAATCGAAGACGGCTTTGCCCGAGTGCGTGTTGTGATAATGTCACATGACACGTCTCCGCCCATATCTGTGGTCCTTTTTAAAAATCGCAAGCTCCTCCTTATATTGCAGCGTTCGCTTGATTTTGTGTTCATTCCTGCGGTCGCAAAAATCCTGGAGGGACGGATAAGCTCTACAAACATTTCATTTTTGACGTTCTAATTGCTGATAAAAAAAAAGCCAGCGGTTCTGCGTCAAGTGTTCGTGCTTTCCCAGGTTTTATTCATAGTCATGGAACACGCGCACGGCTCGTGCTGTTATTTTCCTACACCTGCAAGTCCCAAAGCGCTTTATTCCTCTTATACCAACGCAATTTTCCAAGATTTTTCATTTATTATTATTATTTTTTTTACATTATTGAAATAACGACTGATCTTTTTAATCAGTTTATAGTTACATGTAATAAAACTCTGAACTTAAACACGGTGGCATGAAATGATTTTTGCAATGAACCCCCACCCCTAGCCCTGACGTTTCAGCATGCTGAGCACTTGTTAACTGGAGAAATGTATGGAAATGTTTGTTTGGACCCGTCTTGCCCTCTCTCTAGTCCGAGTGCTGAATATTGGCCATGTGGCAGTGAGCAGGTTAAACAGAGCTGTTACAGCCACGTTATTGCAGACTGTGAATGGCCGGCCGTCTCCCTCCCTCTCTACCCTCCCACCCCCTCTCCTCCTTCTCTCCCGCTCTCGTTCCCCCTCCCCTCCCCCACACTGCGGCAGCGCAGATGGTAGCTGTGTGACCTCGCCGTTCCTGCCTCCTTGTTTTGATCCTGCAGTCCTGATTGTTCAGGCTAATCCCATCCTCCCTGAGTCCTTGGCACAGAGCCAGGACTGTTATTAAGCACACAAAGCCTTTTCATTCCAGCTACTGTCATCGCCGCTGCCTGCCCCCACTCCCCCCTTCACTCTCTACACCCACCCATCCCTCCATCTCCCTCTCTCCCTCTCTCACACACACACACTCCTCTTTTCCTTTCTTGTGTTGTCTCCTTTGCTTCTGCCTTTATGACTTCCCGCATACGGGCCTGATCAGACAGGCCTCGCACTTGGTCGTTTTCCTCTTCCGCCTTTCTCGCGTGTACGTTTCTTTCCCTCGTACTCTCGTGATACGTGCGTGCGTGAGGTAAAAGGTCACTCCCGTGACATTTCGCACAGAAATTAATTACCTGCGCTGGAACATACGACCACTGCCGATTTTGATCTATTCTTATCCCCTTCTCTCGTTGGATCTATTTTAAAGGGAAAGTTGAAGCTACTCAAACCTGGTCAGACTCGGGCATGTTGCTAGGCAACCGATGCAAGCAACACTGCAGGTCTCTCTTGCTCTCTGTGGTCATGCACATCTTGGCAGGCATCGAGTTCTGCCCCTCTCGGTCTCAGACGCGTCCATGTACCTCTGTCCACACACAGCAACTTGTACGCACACTTCATCCTGTATGCGCAGCACTCCGTAGCAGCTCTAGAGATTACAGCAGGGAGATTGGAGCGCTACCAACACAACGTCCTGAATTCATGATGCAGATGCCCAGGAACCAAACACTCGCTCATTTCTCACGTAGCAGCATGCTATTACAGTGTTACACGCTCACACAGTCACAATCTCATCACACAGCGCACCAGGCACGCCGATACTACATGCGACTGCCCAGTCCCATGCTCTGGTTGCCTAGAAACCGTTAATATCATACTTAAAGGACCCGTGGAATAATAAATAAATGCTTTTTGGAGCTTTGTGTGGCAAATTGTTAGGCGAGAAGCCCACGCCTCTGTAGTGGGTTTTTGAAGGGGGGAGGAGAAACACTGCTGTGTGCCGGCAACTGTGGTGTCTGTGGTGCTCGGTGTCTGAGAGCAGAGGTTTCTAAAGTGGTGATGGGCAAAATGGCAGCGAAAAGAAATTAAAAAAAAAAAGAAAAAGATCAGATCCTGTGCGTTCTGAATATTCGGTCAAACCCTTCGATACGAGCACGCCCGGACTTCCCGTCTCAAAAGATCAACATACAGAGTCGAATCACAGCACACAAGCTTTTCCAATATAACAGACACAGCAGTGTACGCAGCCTGTTTACATGGACACTAGGACATGGAGCACTTCCCGTACCAACAAACTCGGGAGTTACTCTGAGCAGCTGCTGTCCGCGTGTGGGACGTGGCGGAGCAGCACGAGATCGGGAAGGTCTGAGATCAGGACACTGGACAGGGAACCGGGGGCGCTGGTACAGATCCCTTTCTGATGATACATTCGGGGAAAGTTGGAACCTGGGATTAAGTTTGTTGATCGTTTTAAATCGAACACTAGTGTATAGAATATAATCCATTTAAAAGTAAATAAGTACTACTTTGTTGATGCTGTGGGCGGCCATGTTGATTTGACATCACTTGCTGAACTTGTGGTAGTGGAGACCAGTTGCGGGGGTGTTTTCTTTTGGATTTTCCCACGCAGAGGTCGGAAATTCGAGTTACGAGTTTAAATCGAACGCGGTGTTAAGACAAGTGAGCTGAACTAAAGGATCAGGATCAGACAGATAGAGTACACAAGGATGTGAGAGAAGTAGGGCTGTCAGCTGTCATAGTAGCGCTCAGTCCCTCCAGGAGTCTCGCAATAAATGAATGCAAAATCGAGCAAACGCCGCAATATTCCGGAGCTTACCATTTAAAAAATTCCCACAGATGCTCTGCAGATTTGGACCAAGATGCGTCATGTGACATCACGACATCATTCAGGCAAAGCCGATTCATTCCAGTCACATGCGTCGAACATGGGTACAGCTGAAAGGTCTCATTTACCAACAAACGTCACTGCGAAAGAATTTTGTGCAATTGCGATTTCGCCAATTCATGTAATTTTCCGCTTAAAAAACAAAACAAACAAACAAAAATAATCACATTTTGAAAAAAGGCGCAGCAAAAGCGAGCGTTTTTGGCCGCGACAAATACAATAACCGTGTGAAATCCTGTATAAATAAAAAATAACAACCCAAACAAGAAATACCAGGTGTTACTATCGCAACTCGCAATACCAAAACGATACCAACCCTGACTGAACAAGTGACTGAACACACACTATTCCGATCGTCAGAGCTAAACGACAATTTCCTTCTCTTCTGGTTATAAAGCGCTCAGGGTTCACAGAGTCTGCGCCAAAATCAAAGCGGGACAAAAGCGCTGAAAAATCAGGGCACGGTGCAGGTGTAGATCATTTCCTCTCCTGATAACCGTGCAGACGAACCGAACCTGTAGAGTTACATCCCCATACTGTAAGATCCCACACTGCACCACTCAACTGTCTATGTGTATTATATATATATAAAGA